>NC_026003.2:17598555-17703657 GCF_000442705.2 Elaeis guineensis | reverse complement strand
TATTCTTTCCGTTGACCATTCTGGCTCTCGCTGCCACGGAATATGCCCAGGAGGTGAAGGCAGAGATGCAAACTTGCTGATGCTCGTCTATCCGTGCTCTCGGTGGTGGTGACGCTGATCCTTATGGTATTCACGGCGTTAAAACCTCATGATCTATTGCCCCACGATGATCCATTTTTGTGCTCCAATCTCATACGACATTGACGACTTTAAGGTCGGGCATGGTCTGATGCGGATCCATTCGATTTCCAAAAATGCAGACTGGTGTAGCTTGCGTGTACATTATTACTGGAGGACATTGAATTGAAATATGTCAATTGTAGCATATATATATATATATATTATATATATATATATATATATATATATATATATATATATATATATATATATATATATATATATATATATATATGCGTGCCTAAAATGTAATTTTGTAACTTAGATTTACTTTATACCTAATTTTTTTCATAATGACAAAGGGATGAAAAAATTGATCTCTATTTCACAGCCTAAAGGCAGTGATGTTGATTGCAATAATATTTTTATTGTTATACTGACTTATCAAATGTGTCAAGCATTGGATCTCTGACAAAATGAATTAAGGAAAGTTTGATGTGCATTCTTTTGCGTCTTTTCTTTTTCTACCATGTCCAATTGACGTTATAGAAGTCTTGACAACAACTGCGGTTTCTTTAATTAAAGATTGATGGGGTAGGAGAGTTCCATTAAATAAATGAATACAAGAAAGCTGAAGATCTAACCATATCTAGCTCCATCCAAGAGAGAGTGATAGTTTTTTTTTTTCAAAAAAAAAAACAGACAGAAGGTTGGGAATCCTCTCACTACAGCAGATGTAGGAAACCTCTCTCTCTCTCTCTCTTCACACACACACACCGTATAGCAGGTGTCTAAAATACTTCGTTCAACGAGGCGAAGGCCCAAGCAAGTCAATCAGATCCAACTCCAGACCCAAGCCACTAATAGACTAGCTTAACTCAGCCCAACATGGCTCCGACTCCAGAAGTACAGAAACGAAGGATTCCAGTATCCGTATACGAAAGCATGTTCCATTCTAGGATGGAAACAAACGAAAAATCTAAAGCAAGTGTCTAATAGTGGAAAAATCAAAAAAGAGAAACAAACAAACTTGAACCACCAACAAGGAACACATGGCCGTCAAATTTACTAGAGTTATAATCTGGGACCTGGGGCTTTGGTTGCTTTTACTTTTCTTCTGATTGCTCTCCTCTAGTACGAGGGGGATATGACTTTGTTTACTTCTAAACCTTCCTTCAACCAAAAAACAAAAAAAAAAAGAAGACTTCTTAAACCAAATGAAACGAATCTTATGACCTTCTTGCACAAAAAAGTAATAAAAATAGACTGCCATATTTTCCTGCGCATCATTTGTTTCTTTTATATTTGAAAGGTCAAGATTAAGTAAGATGGGACATTAGATATTAAGTCCTATAGACCAATTTAGAGCTATGGTTTACCGATCTTACAAATTGGTAATGTCATCTCCTCAAGTATTTGCTCCACGTGCATGCTGTGTGAATCACCAGCTAAAATGTCATCAAACCATCCAACAATCGTGATGGAGCAAGCAATTTGCTATTAAGAACTTTTCCAATGGACGAGAGTATCCATCACATTAGCTCGAGATGCTTCAACATTAGCTTACCGATGGGAATTACCAAGCAGCCTTATCACTAACGAAATTCAAATGGAGACAGGCTATGAATGGATAGATCGTCTCATATAAATAAACAATTGTGCAGGATAACCTCTATCTAACTGGAAGATTCTTGTTAGCTTTGGGTCTTGTACTTTTCTGTCCGTCGAGCGGATCGAGAGGAGTGGAGATTTGATGGAGGGATTTTGGCATGTTCATCTCCGTACTTTTACTCCGAGAAATGCTACCACGTAAGATATTCCAGCCGTAATGTCAAACTTGTGTGGGTCCGATACTGCTGGACAAGAAGAGAGATCTCAACTTGGGGGGACCCAACGCTTGATATTAATCTATATTGTCAAAAATGACTCCATGTCCTTCCTAATGTCGTGATGGACTGGGACTCTTAGCGTCAAGTTTGTAGTATCTCATGGAGTCTTTAGGAGTGTGACACCGACAATGACAAGGACTCCTGCAGCGAGGATACCTCACCTCTTTTGATGCAATTGGAAAGAGAGGAGCAACATAACATAACATGTCATGACACAAGTTGCAGGAACTTGGCATTACGGAGGAGGGACAGAACCGAATTTGGCATGGATCATTGCCAAACAATGATTCATCAACATCGTCATCGTCATCACAAGTATATGGTACATTGGCAATCTTCTAATGCAGCAAAATCTAGGTGCAAGTGGAAATTTGGTTCCAAGGGAAAATATTGGGGAAAATGGTCAAATAGACTACCACAGAAGGAAGTTGTTGGAGTGAGGAACACCTTCAAACATGGTATAATGGAGAAGAAATTTGGAAGCTGTTGACATTAAAATCTGATTTGGTAGGTGGAAGATTGCTGGCAGATCTACACAAGAGGAAGATAATCCGATTGAACAACGGTATTCTCTTCGAATGAGGGAACATTACAAGCTGTCCACTCTTAAGTCAATGTAGCGATTAATTCAACCTTCTATACCCCTATGATTGCAATGTTGTGATTTCTCTGATTAAATTCATTCGGATGCGATCCACACTAACATGTATCGAAATTTATTTTATGTTTTTTGATCTGAACTCTGACTAAAGATAAATTTTTAATTAAGTGGTGAGGATATATTAGATGATTTGATAAAGTTGAGCTCAATACAATCATTGTAGAAGTCTTTGTGACTGAACAAAGAAGAGCATTCAGGATTGATTTTTTTGTGGTTGCAGATTGTAGATCATTGTATGCTTTTGATAGTTGATTCATCTGAGACTTAAACAATAATGATTGGAAGTATGATTATTTTTGTATTAAAGATTAAGATTTTCTACATTCAGTGATACCAAAACGATCTTCTATGCTATTTTGTTTAGCTCTATTAATTTTATTGCTATATAAAAAAATTATATATGTCATGTTTATGTTTATTTTTGATATATTAAATATTTTGATTATTATTTATGAATATTTTTTTTTTTCTTCCGATATCCATGGGGATGGGGATGGGGGTGAATCCTGAAGCGGAGACAATCTTTATTTGAGCCGATTTTTGGATCCCATAAAGGGTTTATAATTTTTTTATTTATTATGTAATTAATTTTTGAGCTAGAATTATTTTTGAATAAATAAATAAATAAAAGTTTTAGAGGAAGAAGAAGGCGAGGGCCTTCTCTCTTCATCACGGTGGCCGGGCCTCGGTCCATGACCTTCGGCCACTCCTGCCTGGCCACTGGTTTTCCCCTTTTGCGATGACCTTTTCCCCAGCAGCCACGAGTCGATAAAACAACAAAAAAAAAAAAAAAAAAAGAAGGCCGCGACCCTCCTCCCATCAAGGCAGCCAGTTCTTCGGCCTGCATCAAACGCGTCCCGACGAGCTTCCCTTGAATAAAGAAGGCTAGAGAATCAGAGATGGCGGCGGTCAGTCGATTTAGGTTTTTCGGCGACCGCCGGCCGTGTTTTGGTGGGAAGGAGCTAGTCCCAGTTTGGCCCCCCCCCCCTCCATCCATCTCCTAAAGAACCGGTCTATCGCCAGCACATACGTCGGGAATCCAGCTGTCGGTTGGGGAAACGGTGGTGGTCCGCCAATCCGAAATTTTCCGACGGCTGCCAGTCCGGATTTAAGGGACAAAAGCGCCGATATGTGCTCCTCGTTTCCCCTCACCGATTTTCCATCATGCAAAATCAGGCTGGCCACCAGTGGTTGAAAACTCCCAATGCTCACCGACGGTAGATTTTGGGTGTTTGCCACGCCGTTCATGGCGGTTTCAGGTTTTGATCGGAAGAAGAGGGAACAGATAGGACCCAACAGTGAGACCCGAAATCCGAAATCCAGTCCGAACCCGTTTACTAAAAAGGGCAGTTTTCATTAAAGCCCCTTATAAAGTCTATATTCGTTGAAAAGGCCCTTCTAATTGACTTAATCAAACCAATTTAGAAATTTTTACAATATATTCCCTAATAAAGTAAAAAATTGAACAAAGATCCTTAAAATTGTATCTTGATCCTTATAATAGAGTTTATTACATAAAAATGCTTGGATTATTATTTAGTCCTTGAAATAAACTTAATTACATAAAGATTTTTTGATAATTATAATAAGGTCCCTGATATATAGTTTTATTGCATAAAAGTATAAATTTGCATATTATATGGCTGATTTATGTGTTTTTTAATTTGTTCAATATGCAAAAAAAGAATTACTGACCTTTTATCATAATGATCATGATAAAAAATGAAATCATAATAAAGCTTTATATGGTTATTTGTATTATTTAATACCATATTAAAGTTAATGGATTTATTATATTCAGAAGTGGCCACAGCATCCTGCATATAATAAAAATCATATAAAGTTAGTGGGTTTATTGTATTTAGGAGTAGCCATAATATTCTGAATATAGTAAAAATTACATAAAGACTATAAATTAAAATTTAATGGCATATGAATAAAATTATAATTAAGTCAAAGAGATAATTAACTTTATTCACAAAAAATGATTATTTCTATGATTTAATTGAAATAAGATGATAATCTAAATATTAAGGATAGATTTTTTCTAGGCCCACGAGTATGAAAATTTTTTATCTTTAATATCTATGTTTTTGATTTATAATAAAGTATTAGTAAATTCTATGTGCGATACAACCTTTGCTCATAGGAAGGTTAGAATTTACTATTAGAATAATATTGATTATTTCATCCTATAGTTTACTTAATCTCATTATTTGATGATTTTGTGAGTATGTATTAGTTGCGGCATTAATTTTCACTATTATTGATAATAGCATAGGAAAATTTCTCTTAATAGATTGAATTTTTTGAAATAAAGAGAGTAAAATAATGCTCACATTAGAATATTCTGATCTTAATCTGGTACCTTGAGTGGATAAATTTTTTTCCATTACAGATGAAAGTATACCAGAAAAGAAGAACATTTTCGAGAAAATGCGAGCAATCTATTCGACTCACTTTGCTCTATAAGAAATCTGACATGGCATATTAGGAGATTTTTTTCTTCATATCATAAAGCATATATTTTTTTTGGATGATATAGAGTAGAAATAAATAAGCTCTAATAAGTCAAAGGCCGGCATTCCTGAGCATATTATAGGGATAAGAAATATTACAACACAGTAATCTGATATTAAAATTTTCATATCAGATATTCTTTGATCCATTTTATTCTCACTTCTCTTCTATCAGAGTATGATATTTTTAGGATCTCCTATAAGTATGCACAATGAAGATTGGACAGTCAGTGAATTACTAACTAAATATATGCAATTGAAAAAAAGATTGAGAGAAAGAGAAGATAGAGAGTGTGAACTTTGCTTCACATCAAGTTAGTGAAAAAGTAAATAAAGAAATTGTATACCCAATACAAAAGAAAAAAAGTATTTATTATGGTATTAGGTGAAGCCATTAATAAGGTTGTCAAATGCTTCTTCTGCAAAAGAAAGAGACACTTAAAGAAAAACTGCATGAAGTATGAAGTCGCTGTAAAAGAATAATACCCTTTACTCTTGAGTGTATTTTGAATCTAATTTAGTAATATTTTTAATTCTATCTAGTACATTGACTCTAGTCTATTTATGCTCATTGCCAACAAATTATAGGGCTTGCTATTAAGAAAAATTTTGACTGAAAGTGAACAATATATTCTCATGAGAAATCAAATACGTTCATTTATCAAGATAGTTGGATTCTACAAGATAATCTTAGATCCTGGAGTAAGTTTTTATATTCTTTGAAAATTTTTTATATTATGCATTAAAAAGAGGGGCATGCCTCTAAAGAAAGAGTCATAAGGCTAGTGATGGATAGGATTATATAATCATTAGACTTACTGATTTTATGATTATGTATTGACTGCATAAAGAAAAAGCAGACATACATATTTAAAAAGGGGGCTAGGTTAATTAAAGGAACTTTAGAAATCAATCATAATGTTGTATGCAAATCTTTTCTCCATATCTAATAGATGAAGAGTACTTTGTCACACTCATCAATGAATATTCATGATATATGTATCTATACTTTTTGTTTGATAAGACTGATGTGTTTGAGATCTTTTAAGGAGTTTAAAATAGAAATAGAGAGATAATCAAAAAAGTGATTAAAATAGTCAAATCTGATAAAGATGATGGGTACTATGATAAATTTTTGAGATGGAATGAAGATTAGGACCATTAGCAAAATTTCTAAAGGAACATGATATTATATTATATAATACCAAAGCATGCAAGATCAAAATGGTATAGATGAAAAAAAGAATATGATGCTTAAAGAAATGGTTCAGATTATGATAAGTTATTATACTCTATCTATTTATTTGTGGGGTGAGGTTATAAAGATAGCTATACATATCTTGAATAAATTTTCTACTAAGATAGTTCAAAAGATTCTTCATGAGTTATGGACTGATAGAAAACTTGTTTGAAATACATACATATATAGGGTTGTCCAGCTGAAGCCAAAGTTATAACCCATAAGAAAAAATAATTGATCACAGCATAATCAGTGATTTTTCATTGATTATTCGAAGAGATCAAAAATAGTATGGATTATATTCACTACAAGAAAAAAGAGTATTAGCGATGGTAGACTAGCCGTCATTAATAAATATTTTTACGGACGACAATTAGCAACGACGATTTTATCATCGCTAATAATTTTTTTTAAATTTTTTTTAAAGATTATTAGTGATGAATTCTTAATTATTGTGATGATATTTTTTTATCACTAATAAAAAGTATTTTTTTAACATTATTAGCCATCAATTTTTTTTATTTATTAAAATTATTAATGATGATGGAAAAAATATTAGTGATGGCACTATTAGCGATGGTATGTCCATCATAAAAAATAAATTTTTTTATTTATTATAATTTAGTGATGGTGCAAAAGTATTAGATATGGCAAATGTCGTTGCTAATAATTATTAGAGACGAAAATATTAGTGACAGAATGTCCGTCATAAAATTTTTTTTAATTTTTTCTAAAATGATATAATTTTAAAATTTAAAATTTATTTTTATTATTTAAATAATTATCATTAAAGTATCGTCACAAAAGATCGTCTCAATTCGATGGTCTTTGATACGTCGATCATTAAAATTTGATTTCATCGATCATATTTGTAGTATACTACAAAATTTTATTTTAATCGAACATCATTATCATGATCAATTTAGCACGAGATGATTTAGATCATTAAATAAAAATCTAATGATCAAAAGGCTAAATAGCATCTGATTACAATATAATTTTTTAGATAAATAATTTTTACTACTACTTTAATCATTTGTATGATGGTGATCGTAAAATTCAAACTATGCATATATGAACGATCAAAACTATATATCTCTTGATACTCATTCTTAAAGTCTTTAAGTAATTATACTTGTACTTTTGTAAGATTTGCTTAACATGGATAGTTCATATATACACAGTTTAGATTTTATGATCAATATCGTATAAATGATTAAAATAGAAGCAGAGATCATTTATGTAAAAAATCATCTTAATTGGACTTCATTTGATCTTTTGATCACTCATTTTTTATTTAACGATCAAAATCATTCTGTGCTAAATTAATCATGATAATGATGTCTGATTCAAGTAAAATTTTGATAGTACACTATAAATATCATCGAGATGATCATTATAAATTTTTAGATCCATCGATGATCTCTATCTATCAGATTATCATACGGACGTTCGTGACTATCGAAATCAAATTTTATTAATCGATATAGCTAGGACTATCGAATTGAGATGATTTTTTATGGTGATACTTTAATGATAATTATTTAGATAATAAATGATAAAGATAAAATTTAAATTTTAAAATTATACCATATTCAGATAATTTTTTAGGGATGGAGTTATGATTATTAGCGACAGATTTTAACAGTGGCAAATAAGCTATCGGTAATATCTTTAATATTTTTTTTTTTATCCATCAGCTAGTTTTACATGCACACTATCTTCTTTATATTATCAGACCTTGTTTTGTATCCAAATACTTAAATTAATGTTTGCTTGTCCATGATTCTGAAAATAGTTCTCATGCTTGTAGATTAATCGAGTTGAGTACATGCATTCAAGGGCTTGATCGTAAAGTAAATCAGGTACATTATTATATTACACTAACTCTACATTCTTAGTATTTAAAAATATGAATTATATTTGTTGGTCTGATGCTGCAGCAGAAATTATATCCTTTTATGAATAAGTTAGTGTCAAGATCTTGATTCATCCTACCTGATTATAGATTGATGTTATTAAACAGCAAATTTTCACTTATTATGTATTGATGTCTTCTACTTTCTAAATCTAAATGTCTTGATATTAGTTTTTGCATATCCAGTTTGATTGATTCTCTAATATCAATTAATGTCGGTTGCATCTTAGACTGCTTATCATGTATGATGACCAGAATAAGAAACAATCTTGAATTGCTTGAAATAATTTGTGAATGCAAGGATGGAAATTTTTGTATAGTCATATTTTTGAAGGAGAATTTCTGTATCTCCAAAGAAAATTCATTTTTACAAAGTTTACTTTTTGACAATGAGCTCACAATTTTATTTGACATTTCTTGGTCTTGACCTCAGATAACTTAAATGAAAACAAATTGAAGAAATATGGCTAGTTAAGAATATGCTGTATTTGTCCTTGCAGGATTAGATCTATTTTAGAGTTTTTCTTGACAAGGAATGATAGTTTTGATCTTGAAAATAAGAAAGGATATCAAAGAGTATTCTTAGTCATTGCCACCACATGCATGCTTTCTTATTAACTTTAAGTAAGTAGTGCCCTTATTTAATGACTGGCTTCTAATTATTTTTTCTAATACTTAGACAATTTTCATATCTTGATAATGGTTCAAGTTTTTATCCAGCATAATTTATGGAGCAAATTAGCTCACCACAGTTTACTGAATAAAATAAAATATAATTTAAAATTTTAATACAATATATTTAATTTCTTATTTATAATTATATTAAATAATTATTATTTTATATATAATAAATTTAAAAAAAATATAAAATAAGTTTTAAAATATTTAATTATAATTTTTTAAAAAATAAAAACTATTAGCGATGATATCATATCATTGTTAATATTTTTTTTAAAAAATAAAAAATTATTAGCGATAGCATTAGCGATGGCTTGTAGTTGCTAATAATTTTTTAAAAATTATAATTAAAAAAATTAAAAACTATTAGCGATGGCAGGTTATCGCTAATGTCGCCACTAATAATTTTTTTAAATTATAACTAAAAAAATAAAAAATTATTAGCGATGGCATCCTGTCGCTAATTATCATTATTAGAGACAGTAAATCGCCATCGCTAATAATGACAATTAGCGACGAAGATATTTCATCAGATTTTAGCGACGGCAAGCCATTACTAATAGTATTAGCGATGGCAAACTGACTATTAGCGATGGCTAGTGATTATCCATCTCATAAATTATAGATTGTAAAAATTAATAAAGTTAGATTTCTAGAGAATGATATTTTTAATGGGAGTGGAGAATCATGAAACATTATCCTTGAGATAATATTGGGCCTGTAAAGTAGACTGAAGTGATAATTCTTATTATTATTCCTTGGGATAACATTTAGAAGGAATCGCCACTTTATCAAGTTTCACTCCATGAGATTTTTATTGTCGATGAAGTAACTATTTAACTACCACCATAAACGGATCAAGGGACAGCTCTCTGGAGATCATTAGTATAAAATTATATGATATATTTGATAGATATGGATAAAAAAGATTGATGACCTTGAGACATTCTTACAAGCCATAAAATATGAGAACTCTTTACAGTGGTTGGATGCAATAAAAGGAAGAGCTGAGCTCTATGGATAACAACCATGTTTAAAAATAAGTTAACCTATCTAAAGGATGCAACAAAATAATTTGTACAGATCTATATGACTAAAAAGAATCCCAATGAAAGGTCAAATAGTATAAAGCCAGACTTGTGGCAAAGGAGTCTACATAAAAAGAAAGGCATTGACTATTCTTTTTTTAAGATTGTCATAGCCTTTGTAACTCATTTTGGCCTAAAGCTATGTCAGGTGGATGTAAGAACAGCCCTTTTTAACAGTGATATAAAGAAAGAGATCTATATGAAATAATCTAAGAATTTTTATGGTCGGTGGACAAGTGCATATGCTTTGTAGATTAAAAAAATTCAGTTATGAACTTATACAGACTTCCACATACTGGTATCTCATTTTAATGGATAATCACTTTCTTTGAGTCTAAAGATAAATACTATTGATTAATGGATATACCCAAAGATCAGTGGGTAAGTTATATTCTGCTTGTCAATAGTAATTTTGGTCCACTTAAAGAAACTAAACAGTTTTTATTCCAAAATTTTAAGATGTAAGATATAAAGTGAAGTTGCTTATATTATTGGTATTGAGATTCATAGAGATAGATTCTTAGGGCTATTTGAACTACCTTAAAGAACTTACATCTATCGTATAAAATTTGAGATGAAAAATATTTCTTTGGATGTGCTCATATTGTAAAGGGTGATAGGTTCAATAAATCTAATATCCAAGAATTAAGATAAAGATAGAAGAAATAAGGTTTATAACTGATTTATGTCACAAATTGACATAAAAAGTATCAATTAATATCTAAATTATCTAACTTTATTAGAAAATTGATACTTGTTATTATATTTTGCAGAAGAAGAGGTCATCAATAGAAAGAACAAGAAAGAGATTCCAACGGCTAAATTTTACGCAAAACGGAGTTAAATTGACCCAGAATTGAAGAATGAAGAAAGAAGACTCAATTGGGTCAAACCCGAGTCAAATCAGGTCAAAATTGTCAAAAATCAACTGATTTGGTGATCTGTTAGCCGCCTGGTCCACAGCAACAGGTGCCTGGACCATGGACCCATCGGCGCACCATAAACCAGCCAATCATGAGTCTCGGCTCACCGCAACGCATCGCGAGCCCGATCCACGCGCGGTCCAGGGCTCATGAGGAGAGAGAAGAAGGTCCGAAGGGCAACCTGGTAACTTCACATCACTCGATGGTCCGATCTTCTCTGATCAAGATCCAACGCTCCACATTTTTGCGCCATCGGACGGCCACCATCGCAGCCGGTCAAGATCCAACCGTAATCAAGGCAATTGCAAGAATCAATAAACACTAGGACAACACGGGATCCTTCTGCAGTGCGATCCAACGGACGAAATCTTCCAGCACCTTGATCGGACGGTCCGCGATGCATCCGACCTGATCCCATCTCTGCAGCGCGATCCAACGGCAGCGCTTCACCCAGATCGTGATCCGACGGCCCAGAATCCTTCCGGCTTGATTTATTAGATGAATTGGGTCCTTTAGATGAAGATCGGAGGCTGAAATAATTTCTAGGGTTTCTTGATGGATTTAAGTGCTTTTTGAGCGAGATTTGAGCCCCTAAACCCCCTAACAGCCCTCTAAAATCTCTTAGTCCCACATCTAAAGTTTTGAAAACCTTATAACCCCCAAATGCCTATAAAAAGCCCCCAAAGGCCCTTGTTTTAATGATTCTTGCCTTCCGATCAAGCTTGTAACCCTAGATAGTGGGGTTTTTAGCTTTCTTTTCAAGCCTCGAGCTTTGAGATTTTTGTAATAATTTTTTTTTATAAAATCTTATTTTTATGCAATTTTATCTCTTTACATTATGTAATTTATTTTTCTTGCAATTAGGATAGTTTAATTTATGTAATTTAATTTTATGCAATTAGGTTAGTTTAAATTATGCAGTTTAAATTTATGCAATTAGGATAGTTTAATTTATGAAATTAGATAGTTTATTTTTCTGCATTTAAATTTTGCAAGTAGATTTAGATCATGTCTAGCTAAGCATCCCTTCTAGGGTTTGCGATGAAGCTAGATCATGAGTAGGGGTTTTACATAGGGTTCTTTCTTTTTCTTAGGGTTTCTTTTTCTTCCTCTTTTGCCAAAATTTTTGATGAACTACAGTTGGGTCAGAGTCCCTTCATAGTTCATGCTTGATTCAGTGCATAGGAGGAGAAAACCTAAGGATCCTAGTTACTACTCCCTGTAAAGAATCTTGATGGGTTATCGTTGGGCCTTAGTCCCTTCATAATCTATGCTTGGGAAAGACAAGAGGAGTAGTCGTTAGGATCAATAAGAAAAATTCTAGGTAGAATTCCTAATCTAGATCTAGTGGATTCAAAAACCCTAGATCCTTAGTCTTATTGTCTTTAGCAAACAACTTTCGATTTTCGATTTTCGTTAAAGCTCGCTTGAGCATAGATTTGAAAATCATTTTTAAACCAAGTCTCTGTGGGATCGATCCGTACTCGCTGGTCGTGCTACTCTGCACACTGTGGCTTGCGATTTTATTTACAAATTTTAAGATTTGCACATCAAGTTTTTGGCGCCGTTGCCGGGGATTTGGCATTTTAAATTATTTTCAAATATTTGTTCTTCGTGCTTTATAACTCTCTTTCTTTTTCCTTTAGGTTTCTAGATTTAGTTGGTGATTGCTGGAAAACTCAGGTACGCTTCTAATTTTCTTTTATTATTTTTAGTTAATTACTTTTCCTTTTAGACCTAATCATTTGAATTTACTTAATCACAAAAAAAAAAAAAATAAAAAAATAAAATAAAACAAAAGACATTTCATAATCGTGAAGTAAAATATCAAAATAAAAAAAAATTCTAAATTAAAATCTTTTACATTCTTGGTCATCTTGTTTATTTGCATTTGATTTTCATAATTAATCTAAGGGCATCAACCCATTAACAAGATAAGGTGGGGATTTCATTACCCTTCCTTAGCCCAAAAACCATCTCCATCATATTGCATTACCTAGACCTTTAATCTTAAAATCAATTAGACGTCAACCTTAAGGAATTCGAGCTCAATAGGACAAGGAACCCTAAGAGTTCTACCAAGTTTGAGTTGTTTGATTAGTTGGTGTCTAGGCAAGTCCCTGAGGGTGGTTTGTTAAATTGGTTCAGTTGCTGGCCTGGCCAACTCGTTTGGTGTCTAGAAAGGCAACGATGAGTGAACCTCCCACCTCTTATACTTACCTGGCTAACTAGTTGATCAATCTCCACTTGGAAGGCTTGAAGGTCATCTTGGAACAGTTAGGAGCTGTCTAGATTTAGGTTAACCCTAGGATAGATTGAGTTTAATTTATTGTTTCACTTGTTTGAAAAATAAAAAAAAAATTATTAAAATTTAAATTAATTTGTTACTTTTCTTTAGATTTAGGACTCCTTAGGATCTTTTCTTTAGAACTTTTTCTCTTTTCTTTCTTTTTCTTATACATAAAAATTTTATAAAAAAAAATTGTATAAACATCGAGAACCGTACACCTCGTGTGTGGAGAAGAGTGTCGGGTCGTCTAGTTAGAATTGAGTCAATTCCTGTTGTTCCAATGGCTGAACCAATCCAACCCATGACCCTTAAGGATTTGTGTTATCCAGTTGGCTCCATCCAACCATCTTGTATCAGGTTGCCACAACCCACAGCTAACAATTTTGAAATCAAACCTCAAATCATAAATATGCTTCCAAAATTCACAGGATTAGAGGATGCTTATATATTTATTAGAGAATTTGAGGAGGTATGTGCAACCATGAAACTGCAATTAACAGAGGATGAGGTCAAACTTAGATTAATCAACTTTGCCCTTAAGGATAATGCTAAGAAGTGGCTTTATAGTCTGCCAAACCATTCTGTCACTACCTGGGAGGGCTTTGTGAGAATATTTTGAAAAAGTATTTCCCCATCATAAAACAGCTAGGATTAGGAATGAAATAAATCAATTTTACCAACTAGCTGGTGAATCATTTTGGAAGTACTTTGATCGTTTCAAGAATCTTTTGACCCAATGCCCACACCATGGAATAGAAACTTGGAGACTATGCCAGATCATCTATGAGGGGTTAGATTCAAACTCAAGAACCATGCTAGAGTCCATGTGCCAAGGCCAATTTATGGACAAAGAAACTACTGAAGCTTGGCAATTCTTAGAAGACCTAGCCGAGAAAAATTTACAGTGGGAAACAACTAGGGAACCTGATAAAGCTACACCTTCAAGAGGAGGAATGCATCAAATTCAACCAACCCTAGCATCAGAGGCAAGATTGCAACCTTAACACGTAGATTGGAAGCCTTAGAATTACAGAGACCAGCCAATGTAAATCAAATATCTGCACCCATGTGTAAAGGGTGCAATGCACCAGACCATGTCTTAGAAGAATGTTCCTACTCGAATGAGTGTGCACAGGTGAATGCCACCTATCAAGGACCATTGAACAATCCTTATGCACCCACATATAACCCAGGTTGGAGGAATCACCCGAATTTCTCATGGTCCCAGAATCCTAATGTAGGCAATCCAAATTTCAATCAGCAAAATCTAAGGTCCAACCCAGTGATGAACAACCCGCAGGCTTCCATGATAATGACAAGAAAATTACCTCTTTAGAGAAAAGCCTAGAAGCCATGATGAAGACACATACCAGCTTTATGCAAACCACGGGTCAATTCATAAATAATAACACCCAAGCTATAGCCCGTCTGAAATGCAAGTAAGTCAGCTGGCTTCGACCATTAGTGAACGAGAACATGGTAGGTTACCTAGCCAACCTGAGCCAAATCCTAGGAACCAAAATGGTCCACGACCCCAACAAGGAAACCAAGTTAATGGTGTAAATGCCATTCATACCTTAAGATCGGAAAATAAATAGACAATAAGGTAGTTGCACTTGATGATATAGAGGACTCATCTGCCGAGTCACCTTCTAAAACTACTACCTTTCAACCTCAAGCACCAGAAACTGAAAATTCACCTAGTCCAGTACTTAAAAGTCCTAGAGCTCCTTTTCCAAACAGACTGAAATCCAATAAATCTGAACATTTAGACAAAATTTTAGAGGTATTTAAACAAGTCCAAGTTAATATTCCTCTTTTAGATATAATCCATCAGGTTCCAACTTATGCCAAATTTTTAAAAGATCTTTGTACTAGGAAAAGGACCACTAATGTACCAAAGAAAGCATTTTTGGCTGCAAGTGTCAGTTCATACCTATCTAGCCATGTGCTAATTAAATATAAGGACCCTGGAGCTCCAACAATTTCTTTGTTATTGGAGAAACCAATATAAAAAAGGCCTTGCTAGATCTAGGAGCTAGTGTGAATATCCTTCCATATTCGGTGTATGAGCAACTAGGATTAGAAAAACTTCAACCTGCTGGGATCACATTACAGTTAGCCGATAGATCTCTCAGGATCCCTAAGGGAATGGTCGAGGATGTTCTGATAAAGGTTGAAAATTTTATTTTCCCTGTAGATTTTATTGTTTTAGAGACTGAGCCAGTTGCGAATCCTAAAGGACATATACCTGTCATTTTAGGAAGACCATTCTTAGCTACGGCCAATGCTGAAATCAATTATCGAAATGGTCTAATGAAGTTATCCTTTGGGAATATGACCATTGAGCTTAATGTTTTTAACTTAGAACAGGAATCTCTTCTCATGCTGATGTCAATGTAGTCCAAGATGGTATTTATGAATCCATTGACATTAGTGATGATGAAGTCGACCTAGAGTCTAACCCCTGTTAATCCATGAGTCTGAGGATGTCAATGAAATACTTAAAGAAAATCAGATTAATCAGGAATCGACACTTTTACTAACCAATCATTGAGATGGTGAAATCATCACCTAAACCATCGATAGAGGAAGCACCCATTTTAGAACTGAAACCCCTCCCAGAACATCTCAAGTATGCATATCTAGGATCCAAAGAAACTTTGCCTGTAATTATTGCATCAAACCTAGATCCCAAGCAAGAGGAGGAGTTAGTGTCAGTTCTAAAAGCAAATCAAGAAGCAATAGGTTGGACCATAGCAGATATCAAAGGAATAAGCCCTTCTATAGTTCAACATAGAATATACTTAGAGGAAGAGGCTAAACCAACAAGAGAAGCCCAAAGAAGGCTTAATCCAGCTATGAAGGATGTAGTTAAAAAGGAGATTCTGAAACTCCTAGATAGTGGAATAATTTATCCTATTTCTGATAGCTCTTGGGTAAGCCCAGTTCAAGTAGTACCCAAGAAATCTGGGGTAACAGTGGTCCAAAATGATGCAAACGAACTTATCCCAACTAGGACCCAAACGAGATGGAGGGTCTGTATAGACTATAGAAAGTTGAATGCTGCGACAAGGAAAGATCACTTTTCTTTGCCATTTATTGATCAAATGTTGGAAAGACTAGCCGGACAAGAGTTTTACTATTTTCTTGATGGATACTCCAGTTACAACCAGATCCCCATAGCCGCTGAAGATCAAGAAAAGACTATATTCACCTGTCCATTTGGTACTTTTGCCTATAGACGAATGCCCTTTGGACTATGTAATGCACCGACAACCTTCCAGAGATACATGATCAGCATGTTTTCAGATATGATAGAACGATTTCTAAAATTTTTATGGATGACTTTTCTATTTTTGGCCTAACCTTCGCCGAGTGTCTGAATCACCTGCAATTAGTTCTAGAACGATGTAAGGAGAAGCACTTAGTTCTCAACTGAGAAAAGTGTCAATTTATGGTCAAACAGGGAATAGTTCTTGGCCATGTCATTTCTAAAAAGGGGATTGAAGTGGACAAGGCCAAAATAGATCTAATTGCAAGTCTTCCACCACCTAAATCTGTGAAAGAAATACGTTCATTTTTAGATCATGCTGGATTCTATAGAAGGTTTATTGCCAACTTTAGCAAAGTAGCACGTCCACTGACTAATCTTTTGGCAAAGGATACCAAATTTGAATTTACTCGTGAGTGCTTGGAATCTTTTGAATTTCTAAAAAAAGCACTTGTATCAGCTCCAATCATTCATCCTTCTGTCTAGTCTGAACCATTTGAATTAATGTGTGATGCGTCCGATCATGTTGTGGACGCAATCTTAGGTCAACGGATAAATAAGCTGTCTAGAGTGATATATTATGCAAGTAAAACCTTAAATGATGCGCAGCTTAGCTACACCACAACTGAGAAGGAGTTCCTTGCCGTTGTCTTTGCTTTAGAGAAATTTAGATCTTATTTGGTTGGGACCCACACTATTGTTTATACCGATCACTCAGCCATTAGACATCTCCTAGCAAAGAAGGATGCCAAGGCACGCTTAATCAGATAGATTTTGCTCCTTCAAGAATTTGACCTAGAAATTAGGGACAAGAAAGGCACTGAGAACGTTGTAGCAGATCATTTGTCTCGAATTCTAGTCGCACCATCTAGTGAACCACCCATCAATGAATCTTTCCCAGATGAGCAACTCATGTCTGTGTCTACTGAACCTTGGTTTGCTGATATTGTAAATTATTTAGCCATAGATAAGATACCTTCTCATTGGACTAAGCAGGATAAATATAAATTCTTTGCCCAAGTGAAGTATTTCATTTGGGATGATCCTTATCTTTTTAAACAATGTCCTGATCAAATTATTAGAAGGTGTATCCCAGATAACGAAGTCATGAATATTTTATCTTTTTATCATGATCAAGCATATGGGGGTCACTTCGCGTCTTAGAAAACTGCTGCTAAGGTTCTCCAATGTGGTTTTTATTGGCCCAATTTGTTTAAGGATGCTCATGAATATTGTAAAAGTTGTGCTCAATGTCAGAAAATGGGTCGAATCACCAAGCGACACATGATGCCACTCAACCCAATCTTGGTAGTTGAAGTTTTTGATGTTTGGGGGATCGATTTTATGGGACCATTTTCAAATTCTTTGGAAATGAATATATTCTAGTAGTAGTTGATTATGTTTGAAAATGGGTAGAAGCAATTGCATGTAGAACACCCGATAGCAAAATGGTCATTAAGTTTCTTAAAGAAAATATTTCTCCCGTTTTGATATTCCTAGGGCAATCATTAGTGATCGGGGAACCCATTTTTGTAACCGACCTTTTGCAACATTGATGAAAAAGTATAATGTCACCCACAAATTGGCCACACCATATCATCCTCAAACTAGTGGGCAAGTTGAAGTGTCAAACCGACAAATCAAACAGATCCTGGAAAAAATTGTTAGTGCCAATAGAAAGGATTGGTCTTTGAAATTAATTGATGCACTTTGGGCATACCGAACCGCTTTCAAGACCAATCTAGGAATGTCTCCTTATAGGATTGTGTTTGGTAAACCATGTCACTTGCCTATTGAGATAGAACACAAAGCCATGTGGGCCATCAAACAACTAAATACAAATTTGAACGACGCTGGAAACCATAGGAAGCTTCAGTTGAATGAATTAGAAGAACTTAGAAATGAAGCCTATGAAAATGCAAGGATATACAAGGAACGAACCAAAGCATTTCATGATCAATCAATTATGAGAAAAACTTTCAATATCGGATAAAAGGTGCTCTTATATAACTCTAGATTACATCTATTTTTAGGAAAGCTTAGGTCTTGATGGACAGGACCATTTTTAGTAAAGAAAGTCTTTTCACATGGAGCTGTTGAGATAGAAAACCCAAGTAATGGTGTTATCTTTAAAGTTAATGGTCAACGTTTAAAACTATTCTTGGAATTACCTGTCGAGACTGTTGAAGATGCCATGGTTCTTTATGAACCAACTTATTCTGATTAAATTGCTTCGAGATTTGGTCTGGCTGAAGACATAAAACTTAGCGCTTCTGGGAGGCAATCCAGCTTATTTAATTTCTAATATTTTTTTTTGTTTTCAGTTTGTTTAGGACAAATAAATTAGATAAACTCCATTGGGGACAATGTCGGTCAAGTTGGGGGGAGAGCTTGAACAAAATCAGGTGTTATCATTTCCTTTTCCTTCCACTATGAGTTATTTCTTGCATTTAATATATTAAAAAAAAAAATTGAAATAAATTAATCTAGAAAAGAAATAAGAGTAAGTTAGAAAGTATTTGCTAATAAATATAGCGAGTCACGGAGAAGATTAGCTGGTTAGACTCTTGGTGGCCTAGGTCATTTAAAGACTATTAGCACTTCCAATTGCACATGCACACTAACAAGGTAAAGTAGGTGTTAATTGTAAGGCCAATTAAAGATTTGAGTATTATTTAAATTAGATAATTTTTTCTACACCCCAATTGAAGAAATTTGAATTTAAGGAAAGAGCTACCTGCCTGAAATAAAATACAAAACATAGAGTAAATGTGGATTGCCCTAAGCCTAGTAACCGGGTCTCTTCACCTAAGTCAAGTGTTGAGATTTGCGTCAAACGGTGGTGGGAAGGCCAGGATGCTCAAAAAAAAAAAAAAAAAAAAGTGTGAAAGCTACCTTAGTTCTTTGTTTAATCTGGGGTGTATAGAAAATTAATCGAACTAAGTTATGAAAAATGATACAATTGGCCTGTACAAGTTAATACTGAAATACTAAGTTAGTTATCACTCACACAAGTGCTATAAAACTTTAAGTGTACTCTAAGAAAGCTCCTAAGTAGACTGACTACGGATTCTAATTCGAAGCTCATTACTTTGTAATACTAGAAAACTTCTTGAATTTCGATCTTAAATTAATTTGCAAAGGAAGGATCTTTTTGGAATATGATCTTATTTTGATACATTGCTAAGGGACTAGCAATGATTAAGTTGGGGGGGTGTGATTTATGTCACAAATTGACATAAAAAATATCAATTAATATCTAAATTATCTAACTTTATTAGAAAATTGATACTTGTTATTATATTTTGCAGAAGAAGAGGTCATCAATACAAAGAACAAAGAAAGAAGATTCCAACGGCATAAATTTTATGCAAAACGGAGTTAAATTGACCTAGAAATTGAAGAATGAAGAAAGAAAACTCAATTGGGTCAAATCCGAATCAAATTAGGTCAAAATTGGTCAAAAATCAACTGATTTGGTGATCTGGTTAGCCGCCTGGTCCACAGCAACAGGCGCCTGGACCATGGACCCATCGGTGCACCATAAACCAGCCAATCAGTGAGTCTCGGCTCACCGCAATGCATCGCGAGCCCGATCCACGCGTGCGGTCTAGGGCTCATGAGGAGAGAGAAGAAGGTCCGAAGGGCAACCTGGTAACTTCACATCACTCGATGGTCCGATCTTCTCTGATCAAGATCCAATGCTCCACATTTTTGCACCATCGGACGGCCACCATCGCAGCCGATCAAGATCCAACTGTAATCAAGGCAATTGCAAGAATCAATAAACACTAGGACAACACGGGATCCTTCTGCAGCGCGATCCAACGGACGAAATCTTCCAGCATCTTGATCGAACGGTCCGCGATGCATCCGACCTGATCCCATCTCTGCAGTGCGATCCAACGACAGCGCTTCACCCAGATCGTGATCCGACGGCCCAGAATCGCTTCTGGCTTGATTTATTAGATGAATTGGGTCCTTTAGATGAAGATCGAACGGCTGAAATAATTTTTAGGATTTCTTGATGGATTTAAGTACTTTTTGAGTGAGATTTGAGCCCCTAAACCCTCCTAACAGCCCTCTAAAACCTCTTAATCCCACATCTAAAGTTTTGAAAACCTTATAACCCCCAAATGCCTATAAAAAGCCCCCAAAGGCCCTTGTTTTAATGATTCTTGCCTTCCGATTAAGCTTGTAACCCTAGATAGTGGAGTTTTTAGCTTTCTTTTCAAGCCTCGAGCTTTGAGGTTTTTGTAATAAATTTTTTTTTATAAAATCTTATTTTTATGCAATTTTATCTCTTTACATTATGCAATTTATTTTTCTTGCAATTAGGATAGTTTAATTTATGCAATTTAATTTTATGCAATTAGGTTAGTTTAAATTATGCAGTTTAAATTTATGCAATTAGGATAGTTTAATTTATGAAATTATGGTAGTTTATTTTTCTGTATTTAAATTTTGCAAGTAGATTTAGATCATGTCTAGCTAAGCATCCCTTCTAGGGTTTGCGATGAAGCTAGATCATGAGTAGGGGTTTTACATAGGGTTCTTTCTTTTTCTTAGGGTTTCTTTTTCTTCCTCTTTTGCCAAAAATTTTTGATGAACTACAGTTGGGTCAGAGTCCCTTCATAGTTCATGCTTGATTCAGTGCATAGGAGGAGAAAACCCTAAGGGATCCTAGTTACTACTCCCCTGTAAAGAATCTTGATGGGTTATCATTGGGCCTTAGTCCCTTCATAATCTATGCTTGGGAAAGACAAGAGGAGTAGTCGTTAGGATCAATAAGAAAAATTCTAGGTAGAATTCTCTAATCTAGATCTAGTGGATTCAAAAACCCTAGATCCTTAGTCTTATTGTCTTTAGCAAACAACTTTCAATTTTCGATTTTCGTTAAAGCTCGCTTGAGCATAGATTTGAAAATCATTTTTAAACCAAGTCTCTGTGGGATCGACCCGTACTCGCTGGTCGTGCTACTCTGCACACTGTGCACTTGCAGTTTTATTTACAAATTTTAAGATTTGCACATCAGAGTCCTTAAGGGTAAGGTTGCCTATGTAGTGCAACGACCAACATCTAGTGAGAAAAAATTACTATGCTAGAGAGGGAGCTGGCAGCAGCCATGGCAACTCAGAGGGTGATCGAAGAGAAGCTTGTTGCAAGGAAGGAGTGGGCAGTTGAGAAAAAATCATTGGTTGTCACTGAAGCCAAGCTCTAGGCCATGGAGGAGTACAAGGCCTCAAAAGTGTTTGAGGCAAAGATTGCAGAGGACTTGGCCTCGGCCTTCGCCATGGGCTTCAACCTCTACAAGGCACACATGGCTCGGCTCTTTCTCAGAGTCAATGTCAATCGCCTGAATCTAGAGAAGAGTGAAGATGAGATAGAGGAAGATGGTGCAAGTGTTTGTGTCACTTCCTCGATGATAACTAGGGCGGACGAAGCAGAAGAAGATAGGGCAAACTTTGCCCCCATCTCGTCAACACCACTGGAGATGAATCTAGAAGATGAGGTCAAGGAAGGTGGGGCAAATATTGACTCTACTTTGGTGGCCACACCAGCCACTGAGCCCATCACCACAATTGATGCTTCTATAGATCATCAACTAGTGGTCCTGATCATCTAAGTGGTACCAATTATCATCCTTAGACATCTAGAAATCATAGTTTGATGGATGTACAACTTAGGCAACTCTAGATCATGGTAGGCCCCAGCAGCTGAGAATCCTCCCCAAGGTGGCGCCTAAGACCAAAGTCGAGATCATATCTCTTATTGAAGAAGCTCTCAATTTTATATCTTTTGTTCTCTTTGTGTACTTCACAATTGAAGTAGCTATAACAAGAGTCAATTCCAAAATTCAGGGAATGGTCTTGCTATTAAGCTCTTTAAGTTTGTATGCTCCTAGTTGGATGTCCTTTGAAATCTAATATGGAGCTTTCCAATTTAGAGATAGCTTGTCCTATTTGGTAGGTTTGGATATTTCAGCTCATTGGAGCTTGAAGTATCCAAGTTGAAAAACTTTCAATTTGACTAATTTGGCATTATGGTACTGGGATATCCATTGTTGATATGAAGCAATTTTGATTCAAGCTTGCTATCTTATTTCTTCTAGCAGGTAAAAATTCGCTCACAATTGATCAACATTGGCTTGCTCATTGTAGTTTTTTACTCGGATCGATGGAAGGCTGATCTTGACTGGGATGACCGCTTTAGTACCAAAGGGAAGGTTGAATCATGTTTCTCTGGTCAAGACCCAAGCAGTAGTTTGGTAGGCCTATAAGATGACATAAAGCTCCTCCACACAAACCCCTTTGGCTTGGCTTAACTTTGTCTTCAAACCCTGCAAAATAGCTCGATTAGTTATCTTGGCTTCTCCATTGGATTGTAGATGTCCAATCATGGTGAGTCTATGATCGATGCAGAGATCCAAGCAGAACTCCTTCAATGTTGGATCATCAAATTATCATTCATTATTAGTGATGATGGCTCTGAGAATTTCGAATTGATAAATGATTGACTTCCAAATGAAGTTTTGGATCTTTTTCTCAACAATTTATGCAGTCACTGGTGACGATGAGAAGTTTTTTCTATCTAGTCACTTAAGGGAAAGGACTAAGAATGTTGATTTTCCATTGGACAAATGGCCAAGGTGAAGAGATTGGTGTGAGTGCAGCTGAAAGTCGATGCTAGATATTGGCATACCTCTGGCATTAGTCACATTTTCTAATGAGCTTTGTGACATCTTACTATAAAGTTGGCCAGTGATACCCCTATTGGAGTACTTTGTAGGCTAGCAATCTATCCCCCAAAAGATTTTCATAGATCCCCTTGTGCACCTCCATAGGAGCATAATCAGCTTTGGATGGCTGAAGGCATTTGAGAAGGGGCAATTAGTATGGCTATTTATATAGCTTCTCTTTGAGGGGAACATACTAGGGGGCCTATTATTTGATCCTCCAAGCTTTGACAGTGTTTGCAGAGAGGATACTATTGATAAGTTAACTTACAAGCTAGTTCATCCAGCTCGGCTCATGATCAATCTGTAGGATTATCGATTGTTCCTCAATGTTAGATTTTTTCAAATACTCAAAGAGAACTCTTTGGCTAAGCTTGCTATGTTTTGAGTTGGCTAATCAGGATAGCATGTTTACTCATGCATTTTTTATCCTTGGTATTTGCTAAATTTTAAATTTTTTGAAAGTTGAGGATAGCTCCTCGAGCCTTTGCAAGTATTTGATCATTGTTGGTTCTTGAGTTTCATACTCTTGAGTTTTATATTCTCCTTGCACATGGTTGATGACCAACTGGGAGTTGGTGAAGCTCCTGAGTATTCCACCCAGAGCTCTTTTAGGATACTAAGACTAGTGATTAGTGTCTCATATTCAACTATGTTATTAGAGGTGTTGAAATCAAACCAAAGTATATTTTCAGTCACAACTCCATCTGGACTAGTGAGAATGAACTCGGCTCCACTTTCTTGAGAATTGGAGGCCCCATCGATATGCAAGATCCACTAGAGTCTATCGCCCTATTCCTCAGACGTTTCTGGGGTTGGTTCCTCTTTGGGGATAGTATTTTCACTAATAAAGTCCACCAAGACTTGAAATTTTATAGGAGGTCTAGGATTATAATCAATGTTGAATGTACTGAGCTCGATTGCCTATTTTGACATTTGTCTTGAAGTATCGAGCCTCTGTAGATGGCTTCCAGTGGCTAGTTAGTTAGGACAATCACTGAATGAGCCCGAAAGTAAGATCAGAGTTATTGTGCTGGGTGACAAGGGTGAGGACAATTTTCTCTGATATGGAGTACCTAGTCTCTGTATTTCATAGCATTTTTCTCACATAGTAAATTGACTTCTAGACCTTTCCTTCTTTTTATATTTGAACCAAACTCACTGCAAAGGATGAGATAGCCAAATATAGGTACAGAGCTTCACCTGTATTTGGTTTGAATAGCAGTAGGGGATATCTGAGGTAGTTTTTGAGGCTTTCAAATGCAGCTTGGCATTCCCCCTTCTAGTTGAAGTTCTTCATTTAGTGTAGAACTTTGAAGAAAAGAAGACATCTTTCAACTGATTTTGAGATGAACCAGCTGATGGTGGCTCTCCTTCCCATGAGGCACTGCATATCCTTCTTTGAAGTCAGATACTTCATTTTCAAGATGGCTTAAACCTTTTCTGGATTGGCCTCAATCCCATACTGTGTCCCTATAAATCCCAAAAATTTTCTAGAGAAGACTTCGAAGGTGTACTTCAATGGATTAAGCTTCATCCAGCATTGCCTTAGCTCTGAAGGCTCCTCCAGGTCACCTATATGTCGATTCGCTTTAGTGCTCCTCACCAGCATATCATCAATATATATCTCTATGTTGTGGCCAATCTGATGTTTGAATATTCTATTGATGAGGCATTGGTACGTTGCACCTATACTTTTAAATCAAACGACATTACTTTATAATGGTACAACCCTTTGTCGATGATGAATGTTATCTTTTTCTCATCCTTAGGCACCATCTGAATCTGGTTATAACTAGAGAAAGGATCCATGAAACTTAGAGGCTTATGTGTGGCATCCACAAGCTTGTCAATTTGTGGTAGCAAAAAACTATCAGTCGGACAAGCTTTGTTGAGATTGGTTATTAGTGTAGTCGATGCATATCCTTCACTTGGTATTAGCTTTTTTAACCATCACCATATTTGCTAGTCAATCAGGATGGTTAGCTTTTGGGATGAAACCGATCGCTAGAAGTTTGTCTGCCTCCTCATCTATCACTTGCTGTCCATTTAGTATGAAGCTCCTCTTCTTTTGCCAGACTAAATGATGCTCAAGGTCAACATTCAATCTATAAACAATAATACTAGGATCAATACCTAGCATATTGAAAACTAATTGGACAAAGTGTCAACATTAGCCCATAGGAACTATAGCAATCGGGCCCATAAATCCATCGGCAACATTGTCTTGATCTGGATTGTCCTGCTCGGATCTTCTTCTCTAAGTGTTATAGATTCTAATTATTCTATAAGTTCACCTCGGGCCTCCTTAAGCTCCTCTTGATGATTAAGGCTCTTAGTTAGTGGAAACTGCATGAGCTTCTTTCCTTTTACCAAGGCTATGAAGCACTGATGGGCCAGCATGTGTCTTCTCAAACTTTGTCGACCCCACTCCTCATCGAGAATTTCACCAAGAGATGGTTAGTGGATACTATCATTAGAAGCACATGAAGCTCGAGTCGACCGATTATGGCATTATAGATAGAAGAAACTTGGACCACCAAGAAGGTTAGTTACATGATTGCTTATTGAGATTCTTGTCCCACTATAATAGATAAAGTTATTTCTCCTTCAACCAAGATAGTGTTTTTGGAGAACCCAATAAGGAGCATATTGACTCTTTTTAGCTGTTCGATTGATAGTTTCATTCTTTAAAAGTATCATAAAACAAGACATCGACTGACCTTTCATTATCTATAAGGATTTCTTTTACATCATAGTTTGCTATCATCATAGAGATGATGACATCATCATCATGAGTTTGAACTCTTTGGATATCCTCATTAGAGAAAAGTAATTATATTGCTCATCCATTATCTCTTTGGAGATGGGCTCTCAGCTCGGCCCTCTACCCCTACGTCCAACGAATCTCAAGATCATATTGATGATGCCAGCAGTCAGATGGTTGTTGTTCTCCTACTCGGGCTGGCATTGAGGAGGCTACTGATCGTCTGATTTTTTTCAATCTTGAACATACTTCTCGAGGTACACTTTCAGATCATGGCCTTGATCTTGTCTTTCAGCTAATGGTGATCTTCAGTTTTATGGCTGACATCATGATGGAATTGGCAATACTCTCTCTGGTGTTGCCTTGTTGCTAGGGCTTTCATTGACCCTAGCCAATGAATATATCTTTCTCCCTCGATCTCCATGAGGATCTAAGACCAAGGTATAGTTATGGGGGCATAGGTGTTGAATAGATAAGGCAGGCTCCTCAGCCTCGATTCTTCTGCTAGCAAAAGGGTCTGATCTCACCACAAGATTTATGAGGCTCCTCTCTAGGGGACTTTTTATTTCCTCCTATACCTCCCTTAGATTGTTGGTGGATACCACCGCTTCCTCATCTGTGTGTACTTTTGAGCATAATTGTGGAGGTTAGCATAATCCTTCAAAAAGTTCTTATCAAGAGAGAAGAGAAGGTGATTATTTCGAAGCCCCCTCTTTAGAGCCAATATTGCAACCATTTCGTTGAGATTGCAAACTTCCAACATGGCTATATTGAAGTGTGCCATGTAATCATGCAGCAACTCTCCTCTTTGCTGGATCGAGAAAAGGTTGTTGGAGTTATTGGTTGGGATTAGTTGAAATTTGAAGTGCACATTTCCTCCTAAGCCACTCAAAAAAATGAATGATCCCTGGTTGGAACTCGAAGTACGAAGCATACATTGACTTCTTGAGCTGGATGGAAGGCAAGATAAAGGAAGGTGTCTGAAGCCCTTTGGAGGATCATGAGGGCCCTGTAGCCCTCAAGATATTCAAATGGATCTGAGGAGCCATCATATAGTTCCACCTATGACATTATGAACTGAGGTGGGATCGCTCCCTCTAGTATCTATTAGGAGAAAGGTGGGTGTGAGCTAAAGCTAAGGTATTCGTCATGCTTCCAATCTCTCTCTCTTGGAATGTCTCGAGTCCTTGCTCAATCTTTTGAATCTTCCACTTGAGATCATCCCCACATCAAGGCCCATCGGGGCATTGGGAGTATCCCGAAGTCGAGCCTCCACTAGAAGACTTTGAGGTTCACCATCATCGATCCATTCTCTTAGGGCTTCATTGACAAAACAAGGACTGGTGAACGGCCAACTCAAAGTGACAAAAATATCATGGGATCCTCTCTAGGCTCTCGAGGTGGGACGATAGCCATGCTATGATGGAGCAACTTGGTGAGCCAACTCCAGCCGATTTTGCTTCTTTACGGTTTGTTGAAGCTACTAGATAGTAGTGGTCAATGCTTGGATCTACTGGATTAGGACGTCAAACTGCTGCAGGTCCGCTGCTATGGCGGACAGAGTCTGACCCACCATCGGAGGCTTTGAGTTCCACTAGCTTCATTGGGATGACTAGTGACGAGAGGCGGCAGAGATATCTTGCATCTGTGTTCTTATAATTTCTTCCTTCTTTTCTTCAAAAATGGATGGTAGGTCCTTCCTCTACCATCAATCTATTATTGCAAGTCTCCAAATTTAGGTTGGTTACCCACCAACGTAGAGCTTATATCTGTGTTGAAGGTGCCTCATTCAAAAACCTACAATGAAAGTTCACACTCATCAGAGATGCTCTAGTAGGAGACCTTCCAATGCTTAAGTTAGTTGGAGCTTAAGAATAGAGAAAAAGAAAGAAGAAGGAGATGAGAGAGTGAGAGAGTGTAGGCACTATTCTTTTTTTGCTTGCTTATCTTAAGATCCCCTCGTTATCTCCTTATATAGAGGTGGAGCGATAAGCTGTTACGCTTGATTCTAATAGGTCATTAGATCTTAATCTGATAAGCTGCTAGGCCTTAATCTATTAGACCATTAGGATAGAGAATCTGTCCACTGAGCTACAAATTATGGTTGTTAGTCATAGGCATTATTCTTGGATTTTATCCATATTTTAGAAATCATAGAAGATCGTGTGATATTATGAAAAATTTCATAAGATCAATCTTGTCATTGAGTGGGCCAATAGCTTGAGATCAATGAAATACCGATGTGACACTGTGGTGGGATCTGGAATCGATTGAGGAAATGTGAGGTTGTAAGCATCGGGGCGATGTTTATCCAATGTCTAGGTCAGTTGGTGACAAACTAGGGCCGCCATTCCTCAGATTGGCTTCCATCCTATGAGAAGATCAATTGTTATCTGGAGTTGTAGACTTGCTATTTCTCTTTAGGTTGGAGCTACATTGTAGTCTAAGCTATCTCATCCCATTCCGAAGTACTGTGGTCGCCAAAAACTGACTCACACCCCAACATTTGCCTTCTACATTCAAAATCCTCTTTTCCAAAAATTATATGATGCTCTTTGTAGCAAGGGAATGGCTTGTTCGGAGGCTGAGCTACATCCTTAGGACTCTGCAAACATAAGGCTGAAAATAAAATAAAAATAACTAGACAATCATATTCTTTTTGGTAAATTGGATAGATTAAACTAAATGAATATAAATACATCCATAGGAATCAGCAAATCAAATATTTCAGATTTTACTTGTAACTATGCATCCTAGACAAACTTGTCAATGGTCACATATTTCTTTATGCTGTCCCAACCAAATTTGCTCCTGCTTCCACGTTCCATCATATCATGCACAATTCTGAAGTCATTTTTAAGTCTTGATTCTCGATTCAATACCTAGTCTTTCTTTTAGTCAGCAAACAGGCAGCTTCTGCCCCATTGCCTTTTCCAATACTTGTGAGTCATCTGATTTGAAACCGTTATTAGTCTTGAAATTACCAGCACTAGTTACCTCAAAAGTGCTTCAACAAGGGCTTGGTGTTCCTTATTTATCCACTTTGTTTTATTTTTGTATTCTCTTTCTTTGGGCTTGGATTTGTTGTGTTAAAGAAGACAATCAGAAAATACTTTAAATAATAAAAAGAAATTAAGAAATAACGATATCAGATCATCATCATCTTTGCCATAATAACACAAGGCACATCCAATACTATGTAGGCATCAATAAAACCACAATTACCTTACATAAAACGCAATTATGAATGAACCAATGTGAGAACTAAATATAAAAGGAAATTTCATGAAAGGAAATTTTACAAGTAATTCCATAAAAATGTTTTACTAGCACAAACAATTGTTCTTAATCATTATATGAATATTTCCAAGGAACTCAAATTAAAATAAATGCAAATAGTTTGTTTTAAAGTTCATACAACGTTAACTTGACTTTCAGCTTTCTCTACAATAACCAAACATTTTAAGTGCCAAATCATCTATCTATGCACTCCATTGATTTGATGGCTTAACAATTGTAAATGGATCATCATCAAGTCTGCTGCATATTTGACTGTGCACTTCCAGGTCTTCTTCCAATGGATCTTTGTTCATCTCCTTTCTTATGATGTTATGGAGAAGACATCATGCCATAATGATTCGTTTTTGTATCTTATCAGGAAGAAAGGGCTCCTTAGAATTGCCCAACATGGCTTAAAGCTAGCAGACCAAACATCTCTCTTACATGTTTCAAGCTGCTGAATGCTTTAGTTTAAAATCTCCAGCATATTTGGTTGATACCCTTCCCTTGATAAATTTAAATGATACCATCGCCCTCTCAATGGTACGAGGAATCCCTTTCCATTCATGTATCTAGCAACAGAAAGTAGTAAACTAAGTCCAAAAGTAGTTTGAGTTAGATAAATTTATATGGCAGACCAGAAGATCCATACCAAATTTCATGTATCAAAGACTGTTCGCAGTCAGAGCTTATCCTATGACCCTTAACTAATTTCTCCTATTTATAGTTTCTCAAAGCACTCTATTATCAGTGGCTGATCCCTCCCAACACAATAGAACATAGATGAATTGCATATCTTGCAAGAAGATTCCCATGATGTTGGTAGCAATTTCAATTTTCAGTGTTTGTACTTAGGCTTATGTTCTTTTAGCATGTTTAACGCTTGATGTGCTCTAGCACAAAAATGAATTTGGTTAACTTTTTCATGTATTTAGTTAATATAAAAATAGTATTATACCTCAAATCATTTCCACCATTCATCCGTGCAGCGTGCAAACAATTAGCTAAGGTGACTTGAGTAACTCTCTTTGCAGTCTTATATACGATGGCATGTTACACTTTTACTGCCCCGGGGGTACTAGGGAACTCGGGATCAACGGAGAGCTTGATTGGTCGAAGTGAAAGGGTGCCGCACCAAACTATGATCGGGTGAGGCCTACGTTTATGTATGGGCATGCCACCGACATTGGACTTGTTGGAAAGATAAGGATTGAATCGAGGATAGAGAGTAGTTTGGTTTTAATACCTTAACCTTGAAAGATTTTCACCACCGACTACAAGAATTTAGGTTCTTAGCGATGAAAAATTTAGCCATAATTTTTTATATTTTTATCATTAAAATATTTTTATAATCAAAAATATTTCATCACTAGATGATCACTAAAGACACTATGACTGAAAACTTTAATAAGTAATTATAAAGACACCAGAAAAAACTATGATGAAATGTAAATGGTCTTTAAAGGTAAATATTAGTGAAGATTGTGTTTGTGATAAAAGATTAAAAATTGATCATTAAAGAGTTGAAAAATAATAACTTGATAAGTAATTAATGACCAAAAATAGGTTTTAATGAGAATTTAATATTATTACTAAAATCTATTTTGTAAGGAAAGACAAAAAATTTAAAAATTTTATAAATAACACATCAACATAAAATATTATATTTTTTATATGTAAGTCTGTATAAAGGATCGAACCTAGACTTATTGAATATTTACCTATTATTTAGCCACCATGACAACATTAACTTCTAATATAAAGTCATGGTCTATTATACTTATTTAAATTTTTTACATTATAAAATATTCTCATTTCAAATATATTATGATATATTTTATTTTTATTAATTATTTTTTTATAAAAGATTAATCATCTTCTTTTTTTAAAGTCCTTTGAAAGTAGATAATTCATGACTCTTTTTATTTATATCATAAATAATAAGTAATAGTATTTAATATAGAATAATTTTTAATATTTTTTATTGTATATTTTATTTAAGTTAGATTAGTGATCTAAATCCTTGGTCAAATCAGTCTCCATACAAGTTTTTAAAAATTATGTCTTCAACTATACCTGCTTAATTTGGTGCATTACTTTCAATATTGATAGTAGATTTTATAGTAAAAATTATTTTTCTCTAATTGTTAAACTATCTTGGCATATATAACTTATTAATTAAATAAATTGGATCAAATCAAGCTTAAAATAAATATTTAATCTATTAAAAATTTTTAGCTAAAAAAAAATCTATAATCAATTTTATTAAACTAAATCTTGATAGAACATATGAATTTCAGTAGTTTAATATATTTCAAAAATCCATTATGTGTCCTATCAAAATTATGTGGTATTAGGCATATCATATCATCCTTTAATTTTACTCCAACCTTCATTGGCTTGATTCCAATAGTATATTGAATACAAAATCAAGATTCAAATATTATTTTAGTGATTAATATATGTATTATTTATGTTATATTTGGCTCCAAATCTTATTTCCTTTTCCGTTTCCCGTGATATCAAGGAATTCTACACCGATTGAAACTCTATTTTTGAGAAGGTTTTCTTCCTTTATAAAGAGGCCCCTGGCATCCTTTTCTCGGAGAACAGAGGTAAGAGCGCGCGGATAAATTTCTAGGGCTTCTTGTGGGAGATTTTTCCTTGCTTTCTCGTGTCCGCAGGCTTTGTTCTTGAGTCGACCTCTCACCTGTGAGTCGACCTCTCACCTGTGCCTTGTGCGCGGGATCTGTTCTCTGGCCTGTGTCTTCTTGTGTGCGCGTGCTCTGATCTCTGGCCGATCTCTCTTGCTTGTTCTTCGGTGCTGGCCTGTTCTCTGGCCGATCTCTCGGCTGTGCCTTGTGCGCGGGTTCTGTTCTCTGGCTGATCTCTCGGCTGTGCCTCGTGTGCAGGTGTTTTCTGGCTTCTTTCTATTGGCCTTCGGGTGGTGATCTACCTGTCTTCTTCTTCTCGGTTTCACAGATATTTTGTGCTGCTACGGCTAGTAAGGAGGTATCATCTTGGTTTTTTGCCGAGGGTTGAGGAAGGTATCTTCATCAGGTATTGTTTTTATCTTGATCTATTGCCGAGGGTGAGATTGGTTGATCCTTTTGGATCTTGGTTGCCTTCTATTCGATATATTGTTGCCTTCTTGTGGGATTCGGAAAAAGGTATTTTATACCATATATTGTACCTATTTTTCGGGACGAATTTATAGTGGAATTGCTCCTCCTCCCCGTGGATGTAGGCCTTTTGTGCCGAACCACGTAAATCTTGATTCTTTGTCTTTGTTTATTTATGCCTGCAATGTGTTTGGTGAATTATCTCAAAGAAATTAGATATTAGATCACAAGCCCAGATCGATCCAATCCGGTGCGCGTTGCTCCAACAATTGGTATCAGAGCATCTGGATAGCTGGTGACAAGAAACCAAGTTTCTCAATGGCTAATGATCCGGTGTCTGTCTCACACTCCACCACCGTCAGGCATGAAGTGGCCGTCTTTCATGGCACGGGAGATTTTTCACTATGGAAGGTAAGGATGAAATATCTGTTAGTTAAAGAAGGTGTTGCAAAAGCCCTTAAGGGTATAGATTCAATTCCGGGAGATAATGAAGCTGTTAAAGAAGAGATGAACGAGAGAGCCCTAGGAACCTTGTTTTCAGGTTTAAGTGATAAAGTCCTTCGTAATGTTATGGAACTAGACACAGCCAAAAGTGTATGGGAAAAACTAGACAGTTTATACATGGCAAAATCTCTGACCAATAGATTATATTTGAGGAAAAAATTACATACATTTCGTATGACAGAAGGAACTTCACTTAAAGATCACTTGGATGAGTATAATAAGCTCCTGCTAGATTTAGTAAATGTTGGTGTCGATGTAGATGAAGAAGATAAGGCTTTGATTCTAATTTACTCTTTGCCCAAGTCATTTGAGCATATTACCACTATCATGCTTTATGGAAGAGAAACAATAAGTCTTGAAGAAGTAGAAGCTACTTTGTTATCCAATGAACTTAGATTAAAAGTACAGCTTCAGCATCAGGCTCAGACTTCAGCTCAAGGTCTTGTTGTTAGAGGTAGAGATGAACAGAAAAAGAGTGGACAAGGTAGGAGTAAGTCCAAAAATAGATCAAAGTCTAGGCCTAAAAGATCAGGTATTTGTCACTACTGCAAAAAGCCAGGTCACTGGAAATCTGAGTGTAGACTTCTACAATCTAAAAGGGAAAAGGAACAAAAGGATAAAGGAACAATCTCTGATACAGCATCAATTGCAGTTTCTTCAGGAAGTCATAGCAGTATATCAGATGATGCAGTATTCACAGCTGCCTGCAGTGTTAGTCATACTGACACTTGGATAGTGGACTCTGGAGCATCTTTCCACATGACACCTCACAAGGAATGGTTCTCTTCCTTTAGATCTTGTGAAGGTGGTACTGTTCTTCTTGGAGATGATGGTATCTGTAATATAGAAGGTATTGGAACAATTCAAATTAAATCAAATTCAAATACCATGATGATATTGGATGATGTTAGATATGTTCCTAAATTAAAAAAGAACCTTCTCTCAATACATGCCTTTGACAGAGCAGGATATGAGGGCAGATGGGGTAAAGGATCTATTACTATCAATAAAGGGGTATTAACTTTATTAAAAGGTAAATTAAGTGGAACCCTTTATTACTTGGATGGCAGTACTGTTGTTGGTCAGGCATCAACAGTACAATCTTCTCTTGAGCAGTTGACACACTTATGGCACCAGAGACTAGGACACATTTCAGACAGAGGTCTACAGGAGCTGAGCAGACGTGGTCTGCTGAGAGGTCAGAAGATTGGTGCACTTGGATTCTGTGAGCACTGGATATTTGGAAAACAACACAGAGTCAGCTTCACTACAGGCGTGCACAGGACAACTGGTATATTAGACTATATTCATTCTGACCTATGGGGACCTGCCCCAATTATATCCAAGGGTGGATCAAGATATATACTCACTTTTATTGATGATTACTCCCGAAAAGTCTGGATATACACCATTAAAAATAAGAGTGATGTATTTGAAACATTCAAATGGTGGAAGTCTATGGTCGAGAGGCAAACTGAAAGGAAGGTGAAAACTTTTCGGACTGATAATGGTTTAGAATTTTGTTCTACAGAATTTGATGACTTTTGCAAGACAGAAGGCATTCTCAGACATAGAACAACAGTGGGTACACCTCAACAGAATGGTATGGCAGAACGTATGAACCGGACACTATTAGAGAGAGTCAGATCTATGCTATCTAGTTCAGGGTTAAGTAGAGATTTTTGGACAGAGGCCGCTCACACAGCCTGCTATGTTATAAACCGATCTCCAGCATCAGCATTAAGTATGAAGACTCCCGAAGAGATGTGGACAGGAAGACCTGCAGACTATTCGAAACTCAGAATCTTTGGGGGCCCTGCTTATGCATATGTAAAAGATGGGAAGTTGAACCCTCGAGCTAAAAAGTGCATATTTATTGGATATGCATATGGGGTAAAGGGCTACAGATTATGGTGCACAGAACCTGGATCTCAAGGATTTTTAGTCAGCAGAGATGTGACATTCCATGAGACAGCCATTGACTCAAGGCAGCTACAGCCTAATTCTTCTCAAAGTGATCAGGATCGGGGTCAGCAGGATAGGAAGGTTGTAGACATTGATCAGACTGTTAAATCTCAACAACAACAGACAGATGCACAGATTCAGACTCAGGAGGAGGTGACATTACAAGATCAGGATCAGATTGAGAGTATTGCCACTCACAGACCAAAGCGTCAGATCAGAGCACCTCAAAGGTATGGTTTTGAGGATTCTGCTTGTGCTGAGTTAGTCTTTTATGCTCTGAGTGTTGCAGACACCATTGGTGATGAGCCGACCATATTTCAGGAGGCCATTAGTAGTTCACGAGCTGATGAATGGACCATGGCTATGGTTGAAGAACTTTAGTCTCTAGAAAAGAATCAGACTTGGGAGTTAATCAAATTACCAAAAGGTGAAAAGGCAATTGGCTGCAAATGGATCTTTAAAAGAAAAGAAGGAGCCACTCCCCAAGACTTAAAATATAAGGCCAGGTTGGTAGCAAAAGGATACAGTCAACGAGAGGGTATTGATTACAAGGAGGTATTTTCTCCTGTAGTCAAACACTCATCTATCCGGGTGTTACTTGCTTTTGTTATTTCTCAAAATCTGGAGCTGGAACAACTAGATGTTAAGACAGCCTTTCTTCACGGTGATTTAGAGGAACAGATCTATATGCAACAACCACCTGGTTTTGAGGTTCCAAATAAAGAAGATCATGTATGCCTACTCAAGAGATCATTATATGGTCTCAAGCAGTCTCCAAGACAGTGGTACCGCAAATTTGACAGATTTATGGTCGACCATGGATACAGTAGATCTCCATATGACAGTTGTGTGTATCACCAGCAGCTTTCAGATGGGTCCTTTTGTTATTTGTTATTATATGTGGATGATATGCTAATTGCAGCCAAAGATATGACAATCATCCAGAAACTGAAAGCCGAGCTCAGTACTGCATTTGATATGAAGGACCTTGGACCGGCAAAGAAGATACTTGGGATGGAGATTATTCGTGACAGACAGTCAGGTAGACTCTTCCTTACTCAGCATAGTTATATTGAAAAAGTCTTGGACAGATTTGGTATGTCTACAGTCAAGCCTGTCACTACCCCCTTTGCCAGTCATTTTAGACTTTCTGCCAGAGACTCTCCTCAGACTGAGGATGAGGAGAGATATATGTCTAGAGTGCCATATGCGAGCGCAGTTGGCAGCATCATGTACGCGATGGTCTGCACTCGACCTGATATTTCACAAGCAGTAAGCGTAGTGAGCAGATATATGGATAAACCTGGAAAGGCTCACTGGTCAGCTGTGAAATGGATACTTAGATATCTGAAAGGCACTTCTAAATTGGGATTGATATTTTCTACACAGAGTAATTGCATAGTTACAGGATTTTGTGATTCAGATTATGCTTGTGACTTGGACAGGAGAAGATCTTTGACAGGATATGTGTTTACTCTTTCTGGATGTGCAGTCAGTTGGAAGGCTACTTTGCAGTCTACAGTTGCTTTATCTACCACTGAAGCAGAATATATGGCATTGACAGAGGCAGCAAAGGAAGCTATTTGGTTAAAAGGATTAGTACAGGATTTGGGTCTCAAACAGGATTGTTTAGACATTCATTGTGACAGTCAGAGTGCTTTGCACCTTGCCAGAGACCAGATGTATCATGAACGAACAAAACATGTAGATGTCAGATATCACTTCATCAGAGACCTAGTAGAGAAAGGTGATGTCAGACTTCAGAAAATATACACTGCCCATAATCCAGCTGACATGTTCACTAATCCAATCCCTGCAATTAAGTTCAGGAATTTTCTGAACTTGATTGGAATAAATATTTGGTAATGCCCTGTGGGGCTTGTGGTGAGGAGGAGGCTATAAATTTTTTCATATGATATAAAGGTACAATATTTGTCGCAAGGAGGAGGATTGTTATATTTGGCTCCAAATCTTATTTCCTTTTCCGTTTCCCGTGATATCAAGGAATTCTACACCGATTGAAACTCTATTTTTGAGAAGGTTTTCTTCCTTTATAAAGAGGCCCCTGGCATCCTTTTCTCGGAGAACAGAGGTAAGAGCGCGCGGAGAAATTTCTAGGGCTTCTTGCGGGAGATTTTTCCTTGCTTTCTCGTGTCCGCAGGCTTTGTTCTTGAGTCGACCTCTCACCTGTGAGTCGACCTCTCACCTGTGCCTTGTGCGCGGGATCTGTTCTCTGGCCTGTGTCTTCTTGTGTGCGCGTGCTCTGATCTCTGGCCGATCTCTCTTGCTTGTTCTTTGGTGCTGGCCTGTTCTCTGGCCGATCTCTCGGCTGTGCCTTGTGCGCGGGTTCTGTTCTCTGGCCGATCTCTCGGCTGTGCCTCGTGTGCAGGTGTTTTCTGGCTTCTTTCTGTTGGCCTTCGGGTGGTGATCTACCTGTCTTCTTCTTCTCGGTTTCACAGATATTCTGTGCTGCTACGGCTAGTAAGGAGGTATCATCTTGGTTTTTTGCCGAGGGTTGAGGAAGGTATCTTCATCAGGTATTGTTTTTATCTTGATCTATTGCCGAGGCTGAGATTGGTTGATCCTTTTGGATCTTGGTTGCCTTCTATTCGATATATTGTTGCCTTCTTGTGGGATTCGAAAAAAGGTATTTTATACCATATATTGTACCTATTTTTCGGGATGGATTTATAGTGGAATTGCTCCTCCTCCCCGTGGATGTAGGCCTTTTGTGCCGAACCATGTAAATCTTGATTCTTTGTCTTTGTTTATTTATGCCTGCAATGTGTTTGGTGAATTGTCTCAAAAAAATTAGATATTAGATCACAAGCCCAGATCGATCCAATCCGGTGCGCGTTGCTCCAACAATTTAAATATTATTATAATTAATATTTTTATTGATGATATCATTATTTCATCATTAATATATAAGATCTTAGTGATAATATAATGATTGATACTAAAGACATAGATTTTTAATGATCATTTTATTATCTCATCATTAACAGTATATACCTATAATAACTATTTTAAAATATCAATACAAAAAATATATATGCTTTAGTGATGAATCATAAAATTGCCATTAATATATTGACCAATATTCATCTTAATGACCACTTTATTAGCTCATCATTAAAAGATATATATATATATATATAGTGATCATTTTAAAATATTATAACTTAAGACATTATCTTTAATGGCAAATCATAAATTTTTTACTAGTAATTTGACCAATATCAATATTGGTACCAAAATTGTGATAATATAATATATCATCATTGAAAATATAGACTTTTAATGACTAGTTTATAAATTTAGTCATTAAAGATATTTATCTACAGTAACTATTTTTGTCATACCCTTGATCTGAGATTGTGAGTCTAGGGGTCATGGCAACCACCGCATACTCATGAAGAACTTTCTCCATAAGCACACAAGATATTTCAAACAAATATCAAAATAATATGGTGATATTAATTAAAAATTTAAATTATTAATCAAATCAAATGATATCCAAATTCAAAGGTCTTACATCAAATAAAGTTTTTCTAAAAATAACATAAATAGATCTAAATTCAATGAAGCTGATAATATATCGAGTCTCATCTCTAAAAAAAACTCTCTCAATAATGCTCATGCTCGTAATTAATTATCTGAATCTAAAAAAAATAAAAAAGAAAGATGATGAGCTTGATAGCCCAATAAGTAATGAATATCTTAACCAGATATTTCAAATATAAAATATGATGTTCAAAAATAAATACCATAAATAAATAAAAGAACATATTTCATGCTAATTCAATGCAAACCAAAATCTTTTCAAATATCATATACAAATATAATTATAAATTTGATCTGAATCAAAATATACATAACTCAATAGCCATAACTACGATCACACTTATTCCTATGGCAGAGTCCAGAATAGAGTTCTAATATAAAACTTCCATTGGTAGGATCCAAAAACCAATACACAATTCCTATTGACAGGGTCCGAAAATCAATATATAACCTCTATTAGTAGAATCCAAAAACCAACATATGACTTTCATTAGCAGAGTCTAAAAACTAATGGACAACCTCCGTTGGTATGATCCAAAACATAGTTAGGCTAAGAGCATGAAATCCGATCCGTATTTTGAACATATAGATATCATAATTCATTAAACACATGCATATTCTAAAATAAATTATGGTATTTCATAAATCACTTTTCATTCAAAACATAGTTTTATAAATCATGCATAACTTAAAGATTGATTATTTACTTTCAAAATAATTATAAAATATCTCGAGAAGATGGTTCATTACTTATCTTTCAAAGAATATTGAACGAATGGATCGATTAACCTGGAGAGAATTCTTCAGAATCTATTATTCAAGAGTATAAGCCGGAAGTCGCAGCAACCGCCGCATACTCACAAGAACTCTCTCCGCAAGTATACAAGGCATCTCATCACGATATCATAAAGCAACATCAGAATAAAATTCAAATAATTAATATTTAACTTTAATTCAAATAACTAAATTCAAATATCCTACAAAATACTATGATTTTGAATCAATTTCCAATAAATTCTAATCTTTTTACATGTATACCCTCTCAAACATTCAAATATGCATAGATACCCTTTCAAAATTGATATCTACATGTATACCATCATAAAATATCTTTTTTTACATATGTAATGGTTTAAAATTAAAATGACTAAAATATCCTAATGAATATATGTGTAAAAAAAATTTATAAAAATATATATGCAAATAGCAATTTTGTGAGGGTATTCACATAAATTTAAATATTTGAAAGGATATACATGCAAAAAACTCTTAACATAAATACATCTCTCTTGATTTGTTAATTCTTTCCTTATTTTAATAAAAAAAAATTAACATATACAACTAAAATAATAAATTTATTTAATTTATTAATTTATATAGATAAAATAATCTTTTTATCAAATGATAGAATAAAATTATTTTATCTAAAAAATAAACAGATCGTAACCATCCATATTTTCTCTAATGTATAATAATATATTTCTAAGAAAAGTATCTAAATAGCTTGTACATTTGCATAGAATGGACATAGTTGTAGATTTGGATATTATATAATAATAAAAATTTATAATCTTATTATATTTTATTTTAAAAATTTTTATCAAAAATATCTTTGTGAAGTGTATAAGGTATATCATGTTATTATAAGATGGATATAATCATCCCATCTTGCATAAAAATAAAATACAATATAATATTTTAAAATATAAAATATTATATAATATCATCATCATGTTATTATATTATGTAATATGTTACTACATTATAGAGTAAGAGGGTCTAAACCTATCTAGATGAAATAGATAAAAATTAAATTAGAATGCTTGCATGTATATCATTCTAAATATTCAAATTTACATGAATACTCTCATAAAATTGCTATTTATATATATATCTTTATAAATTTTTTTTACACATCTAGCCATAAGGATATTTTAGTCATTTAAATTTTAAATCATTAAATTTTTTAACGACATTAAATGATGTGGGTACATATGTAAAAAAAATAAGAAAAATAAAGGATACACATGCAAAATAAGTATTTTATGAGGGTATGCATACAAATATCAATTTTGAAAGGATATTCATACAAATTTAAATGTTTAGGAGGATATACATACAAAAAATCCATAATAAAATATCAAAGTTTGTCTCTAGTTTGCTCTCCCATATCAAATCTATGAGTCAAGCTAGATCTCTAAATTTATAAAAATAGTAAAATAAAAGTAATGAGCTAGACAGTCCAGTAAGCAATGATTATCTTAACTAGATAATTTATATGATAATATAAATTATAATTATTAAAATATAGTTTATCATTATTCAATGTATAAATATAATCAAATTTATTTTCAAAATATGAATTCAATAGTATTAGTATCTTCAAACATTCATATACATAATTATATATCTGATTTTGAAATCGATCGTATTCAAAAATCTGATTCAAAATAAATTTTACTTAACTCATCAGCCATTAACTATAACCACACTTATACTCAGTGGGCAGGCTAGAATACCACACTTATGTCCTATAGTTGGGCTGGAATACTATATTTATATCCTATGGCAGGGCCAGATACCATACTTGTATCCTATGGTGGGGCTGAAATACCACACTTATATCCTGTGGTCAGACTGAAAATAAAATCATGAGCTCAGAGTACCAATGCATAACTCCCAATTGGTAGGGTTCAAAATGTAATCGGACTGAGAGTTCAAAATCGATTCATATCAAAATTTTTTTAACAAAGTAACAATATTTATAATCAAATAAAAATATACATATATGATTTCAAATCAGTAAATAGTTACGATACTCCCATATCTATTTCTAATCAAAACATATTTTCATGAGATCAGTAAATCATATATAAATCAATTAATAAGTTTAATTCATATTCAAAATAATATTATAAATGAAAGATCTAGAGAAGGTAGATCATTACTTATCCGTGCAGAATATTGAATAAATAGGTCAATTAACGTTGAAGGGATTCTTCAGAATCTATTATTCAAAATTATATTTTTATATTCTCAAAAATAAATCTCTAATCAAAATTTCACTTAAGATCAGATCAAGAATTGGGTGTGTTCTTCGAATCAAATTTCTAAATTAAGATCAAATTAATGATAGAAGATGGACCTTTAATTTTACCAATCCCAAGAAAATAGAGAAAATATTGAAGAGAGAGAAAACTTAAAGGGTTAAAATCTTAGTGAGAGAAAATAGAGAGAGGATAGAGAGACCAAAAAGTAGAGAGAGAAAAATTAGGGAGAGAAAGAGAGAAGAGAGAGAGAAAAAAATTTTCTTTTCTTTCCTTTTTTTTCTTTTCTTCTTCTTTTTTTCCTTCACGAGACAGCGGATCCGCACATCCTCTGTCTTCTTCTTTTTCATTCATGGAACAGGGGAGCTCTTGCTCCCCATGTTCTCGAGCTAGAATGGCAACCACTCCTATCGGTGATCCTCAAGGCTGGAGGGGCAGTCCCCAACATCCCCTTGCCAGCCAACTCTGGTGACTGGCGACGACAAACGGCACCAAAGAACATAGCAAAACGGTGATAGAACAGAATCAGGAAAACCAAAAAATTTTTCAAAAAAATTTCAATAGAAAATCAGCATAAATTCAAGCTTATAATCCCATAGAAGATTGAAAGAGAATGATTGAAGAGATTTACCTTGCTTTTGATGGATTTTAATCTAATTTTTGATGGCCAAAGCAAGGAAGAACCACTGATGAATAAGGAGAAATCAAGGGATCTTGATGGCGATTTGTGTGGATAAAAACCTAAGAAGTTGAATCTTTTAAATAGATTTTCAATTGAGAGATTTTAGGATTTAATTTCAACTCATATTCTAGTCAGTATTTGGATTGGATTGGGAGAAGAGCTCGTTCGTGAGTTCTTCTGATTCCACACCCACCGCCCACAGCCCAGCATGTACAGGGCACATGCTAGCTCCAAATTTTTTTTTGTTTAAAATTTTTTTACTGCTTTGAGTCTTATGTGATTGAGAGTTGGGGTATTACATTTTCTCCTCCTAAAAGAAAAATCATCCTTAAAATTTTTCTTGCTAAGTCCTTAAAAATTTAGGATTACCTTTATCTCAAATTATAATCATCCTCAAATTTTCAAAATCAAATCATTCATCTTTCAAATCACATTACTGTTCTGATCAGCTTGAAAATAATTCAGACCACTATGCTTTCACTGTGCACTTTGATTTAAATCTATCAATGTACTTATGTCAAATCAAAATTTTTAAGTTATATCATAATTAATATAGGTCATCATCCCAATGTTCTTAGTGTCTATCCACCTACACTCATATCGATTCTGTATATCATAGTTTGTCCACTTATGCTCTGATACCATATTAATTATCACACTCCTGATTTGAGATCATCGAGGGTCATGGCAATCACCGCATACTCATAAAAAAAAAATTTCACAAGCATGCAAAGCATCTCATCATGATATCATAAATCAATATCAGAATAAAATTTAAATAATTAATGTTCAATTTTAATTCAAATAACTAAATTCAAATATCTTACAAAATAACATGATCTTGAACCAATTTTCAATAAATTCTAATCTAAAAAAAAATATCAAAGTCTACCTTTAGTTCACTCTCCCATATCAAATCTCCGAGTCGAGCTAGATCTTTGAATTTGTAAAAATAGTAAAATAAAAGTAATGAGCTAGACAGTCTAGCAAGCAATGATTACTTTGATTAGATAATTTATATGATAATATAAATTATAATTATCAAAATACAGTTTATGATTAATCAGTGCATAAACATAATCAAATTTATTTTCAAAATATAAATTCAATAGTATCAGTATCTTTCAAATATTCATATACATAATTATATATCTGATTTTAAAATCAATCATATTCAAAAATTTAATTTTAAATAAATTTTACTTAACTCATTAGTCATTAACTATGACCACACTTATATCTTATTATCGGATCAGAATACCACACTTATACCCTATGATCGGGCCAAAATACCACACTTATATCTTATGGTTGGGTCAGAATATCATACTTATTTTCTATGGTGGGTCAGAATACCATATTTATATCTTATGGTCAGATTAAAATACCATATTTATACCCTATAGTCGGGCTGAAAATAGAATCATGAGCTCAGAGTGCTAATGCATAAACCCCAATTGATAGGGTTCAAAATATAGTCGGGCTGAGAGTTCAAAATCGGTTCATATCAAAATTCTTTTCACAGAGTAATGCATATTCATAATCAAATCAAAATATGCACATATGATTTCAAATTAGTAAACAGTTACGATAATTTCATATCAATTTTCAATAAAAATATATTTTTATGAGATCAATAAATCACATATAAATCAATTAATAAGTTTAATCCATATTCAAAATAATATTACATAAATGAAAGATCTAGAGAAGGTGGATGATTACTTACCCCTATAGAATACTAAACGAATAGGTTGATTTACGTTGAAGAGATTCTTTAAAACCTATTATTCAAAATTATATTTTTATATTATCAAAAATAAATCTCAAATCAAAATTCCACTTAAGATTAGACCAAGAATTGGATGTGTATATCTAATCAAATTTCTAAAGTAAGATCAAATTAATGATAGAAGATGGACCTCTAATTTTACCAATCCCAAGAAAAGAGAGAAAATATTGAGGAGCGTGAAAACTTAGAGGGCTAAAATCTTAGTGAGAGAAAATATAGAGAGAAAAATTGAGGGAAAAATAGGAGAGAGAGGAGAGAGGGAAAATCTTTTTTTCTTTTTTTTCTATTCATTTTTTCTTCACGGGATAGAGGACCTGCTCATCCTCTATCTTCTTCTTCTTCATTCACGGAATTGATGTTAGAAAATGTCCTAAAGTCAATTGACTTGTTGTAAACAATTAAACTTTTGTATATGCATTATTTATCAAGGAATAAAAGGCTATTTTGGCATGTTCATCATATATACAATTTCTCTATAGAACTCTCAATTTTATAATAAAGTCTTTAGAACTATAATATAATCGATAAAGGAGGATTTATCGAATAGTTTTTAAATATATTTGTGACCAAATGATACGTCATTAAAAGGATGATGACGTTTATCGAGTATAGATCGTTATGTGCCATATAGATTGATTATCCATGTAACCAAAAAATATGGAGACATTGATATAGCATACAGGTGAGATATAGAAGTACATCATCAAGGAACAAGTGATTCACTTACTGTGCACTCTGCTATCAAGAGCAGCTTGCGAAGCATATGGGCATAAGTATCCCTCAGACCTGAGATCACCATAGTAACTTGCAAGCAACTCACTGTGCTTTGGTGTCGGACTATCTGTATTTTAATATAGTGTCGGAAGGCTACTGGGTACAGTCAAATACTTACGAAGTCTGAACGTGGATCAAAATGAGATTGATCCCTTTGGATTATATAAGATAATGCATCATTATATTTTAATTTATTAAAGCCTTAGCCAGAGTAATCCATATGATGGATTTGAAAGATTGAAATACAATGTTGATGACTCATCCAAGGTTGACAGTTAAACCCTAGATCTCCCTGAGCATTCAGGATCAAAAGGATAAATTATGTAGTAACCATATACATTGATTCTTAAATATTATTTTACAAATATTTGATCTATCTAGACGTCGAGAACTATTGCAAGATAGTAACTTCGATTAGTACAGAAAATGGTTCCTATGCTACTGATTTAGTATTAGAATCTATGGAGTCACGCACAAAGTCAAGCAACATAGGAAAAAATTGACCTAAGTCTATATATTCAATTTAAAAGTATGTGATTTGATTGAATAAATAGATTAGCTTAATTGAGACTTAAGTTGAGGGTCATATGGGATTAAACAATTGACTATGTCTAGCTAGCCCTAGACATGAGGTGCAGGTTTAATTATGAAGATGAATATGGTCAGATCGAAGAGATTTATGAGAGATTGAATTTATATCTTAATTAATTTCAGATTAGATCTAATTTAATTAAACTAATTAGGTTAAAAATTTAAGTTAGACTTGGATCAGAATCCTAATCAGATTGGAATTGATAGGCTCTTCGAGTTCGATTCGAATTCGATTCAAATCAGATTCGAATTGAGTCAAATTTGAACCCACATTGGATGAGATCCATAGAGTCCCAAATACCTTAGAGACTCTCTCATTAGTGGCCGACCCAGAGGAGGGAGTGCTGTTTTTTATTTCCACCCCATATGGATGCGCTCATGAAGGGTGTTCATGTGTTAGGTTATGGTGCTCTCCTTTCTCATCTGGGTTTCCTCTTTGGATGAGGTTAGGACTCCTAACTACTTGGGTCTTTGATCAGATATAGGGAGTCTCACTTATTTAAAGGAAGGACTATAACCACCAGTAAGAACCTAATTGTTTGTGCAACAAAAATTGGGAGAGTTACCGTGAGAAAGAAAAATTAAGGTGGGGTGGGCGCTAATTATTTTTGGCATGGTGTCCCCTTAGGCATCCTCCTTCCTAGGCATGAAGACTCCCTTCCAAGCACATGAGATCAGATCTCCTTGCTTCCCTATTTCCTTCTAAAGAATTGATGCAAAGAAGTGCATCCCTCATTCCTGCAAGGCTGGGCATGCATGCGAAGTAGAGGACCTATACTTTCAGGTCTCGCGAGGTATCAGATTCAAGCAAACCTTAGGAATATTGATCCCTATTTCACTACATTTCAAGTAAAGGTAAATGTTATGTTAGAACTTACAATAGAAAATTTTTCACATGCAACCTAGTGATCTAATCCCCATCGGGATTATTCCCTCTAACTCGTATCAGAGCCAAGTTGATACAGTGATGCATAGTTAATTTTTTCTAATATATTTGTATATGGTATGTTACTAGATTTTTATGTTAGACACTAAATCTAATTTAGACTTGTTAACAAAATTTTTCTGATCTGGTTTTGATCAGTTTCAAGAATCAAATCTATAGTTAATGATAATTTGTTATAAATCTGTTATAACAGAATTTTTATGTTGTAGATTTTTGTTAAAATAACAACCTAATTATAATCTATTTTTTAAATTAATTTTTAATAAATTTTTTATGAATTATTTTAGGTTGAAAGTTAGACTTAATCAAGATCTAAATTAAATCTATTTTGACAGATTTTTAAATCTGATCTTGAATAAAATCTGCACAACATAAAATCAGGTCTAATCAAAATTTTATTTCTATGCATTCATATGTATATTCGAATATTTTTTTATGTGATTTTAGATCTAAATTACTTCTTTTATATGTGGTATAAATTTAGTTTCAGATCTGAAATAATATATATGTGATGCCATGATCTAATTAGATTAGATGAAGATCATAATTGTATGATCATGTTCTTATGTGCATACCTAGATTATTTGATAATGTACATGTTGATGTAATTAATTTTAAAAATTAGATTTTAATCTTAGTAGCCCAGTACTCAGATTAAGTTGATCATCAGACCATCCAATCATAAGAGAAAGCAGAAATTAAATCTCTCTCTTGCTCATTCGATAGATTCTCTTATGATATGCAAGGATGCCACTATAATCAAGTCTCATGAAGAAGAACAATAAAAAAAAATAAAATTATTTTTATCATGAATATGTTTAGATTAGATCTAAAATAATTTATGATTAATTATAATTTTAATAAAATAAATTTAGATATAAAAATTAATTTTAAGATCTGAACAGTATGTTGCACATGATGTAATATGTTGTGATCTAAATGTTGCCATGATACATATGATGTATGAATAAAATTTAGATCAAATTAAAGCATATTTAATTGTTAAACTTAGATCTAAAAATTAGATTATAAGATCTGAAAATTGCATAATATATGATGTATGCTTCACATAAAATTCTGGTAAAATAGTTTTACAAACTAAAACATATTTCACATATTTAATTTGGAATTAAGTTTAAAAGATCTAGATTTGAGAATTGAAGATTTAAGATACCTCATAAATCGATGGGCAATGGATTAGCACAAATCAAATCTTCTAACTGGATTAGACCTAGGGTTAGAAATACTTATGGACTAATTAGAAAAATTGATTAAATCTAATCAAAGGTTATGTTAGATTAGATCAGAATTTCTCTAAAATCAATCTCAATAGTTGTAGCTTGATCAAGTCCATATTTTTGACCATACCAAATAGATCTGATTGTGGCTCAGTGGTCTAGCCCGAGTTCTTTGGTTGATCAAATCAAAACCAATTAACAAATTGGTATCTAAGATAAGTATGGCAATTCAATCGATGATTTTTAATTGACAGTCCGCTTATCTAACCATTTCGATGGTGTCTAAGGCAAGCCGAGGCAGATCCTCCCTTCGATCTCACTTACCTAACCAATTTGGTAGATTATATTTTGATTGGGTATTGATTCGAGTTGACCCATGCTATTAAGGTAAATCAGTTTGACTAATTTAGGTGTCACTGGACCAACTTATATCTAGTTCTCTTTATGACTTGATGAAGTCAATGAAAGGATTTATGACTTGCAGGTCAATTTTTTCTCTTATTCTCAAATCATTAAATCAAATCTTTTAAATTATTAGGTTCTTAAAATGATACAGTTATAGAGATAACTAGTTCATAGCCTCCTATTAAGATGCATGATAATGAATCCAATAATCTAAATAAGCATTAGAGGTGCCACATGTCTGGTGTTTATCATATATTGGAATTATCATTCATCATATGACCATCTTGTTGGGTCTTTTAGATCAATGATCAGGTTAGTCAAGCCACACTTAGATCTGGATATTCGTTTATTGGATGCACTTAATGTAATCATGTTAATGGTTGGATCTAATCAGAATTTTCAGTGGAGGTGCCACATGCTTGCTGAAGAGAAGTCTGGAGCAAAATCTAATCGCTAGAAATTATTTGAAGAAATAATTGGTTAAGAACCTATCCATAGTGTACTAAGATTAGCCGAGCCACACTCAGACCTGAATGCAGTCAGTGTGGATTCTAGCACCCACTAAAGGATAAATATAATTCTTTGAACTGGAGGTAGAGATTATCAATTCACATAAAATAGTGGGAGAACCTTTAGACTAAAGTCCATATCTTTAAGATTAAAATAATTTATATACTAATAAGTTTTTGATTTTTTTTCAGCAATGGCCAACACACTATCGCTCCACTCGCTGTTAGACAATGACAAACTTATCAGACCAAACTTCGATAGCTGGTATCAAAAGTTAAAGATCATCCTGGAGCACGAGAGGATCCTATATATACTTATGGATCCAATACCCAAAGAACCTGCTACGAACACATCCCGTGTGATGAGAGACACTTATTTAAAGTAGCTCAATGACTACATGATTGTGCATTGCATCATGAGGACAGCTATGAACAATGAGCTTAGCCGTAAGTTCGAAGATGCGCAATCGAAGTAAATGGTTCAAATTTGAATGAGTCCTTCGGTATCCCTGAGGATGTGGACAGACATAAAATCTTTTGCACTGTGTTCAATGCCCATATGTGAGAGGAGCATCAGTCATTGATCTTGTATTGTATATGATCGAGCAGATTGAATGCTTGAGTAAACTTGACTTTCCGTTATATGAACAGTTGGGTAAGGATGTGATCCTAAACTTGCTACCAAATTCTACCTACCCTTTTTGAGTCATTATAGAATGACTAAGCTGCAGTAAACTATCATGATTTGCTAGGATTGCTATAGACATTTGAGAAGGATCATCAACTCTAGAAAGAGAAGATGCATATAGTCGAAGGTTCATCAGCAGGTCGTTGATCCTCTAAGAGAGGAAAGAAGAAGAAGGTGCGAAAGAGTCATGCCATCGATCCAAAGCCGAAGCAGAGCAAAAAGTCAAAAGTTGATAAAAGCCAGTTAGAATACTTCTTTTGCAAGAAGCTAAATCATTGGAAGAGCAACTGTCCTGCATACATAGCTTTCCTTGACCAAACAGGCCAAAGAAGAGAAACAGCAATCTGTTGCTTCATAAGGTACTTATATAATAACTCTTATAATTTTTCTATCTATGATACTACTAACTGAAATTGATATCAAAAATTTAATTAATATTTATAATTCATTGCAAGAATGCAGTCATAGAAAGTTTAGAGAAGGCAAGCGGTTCCTGAATGTTGAAGATGGAAGCCTTGTTCCAGTTTTAGTTTTAGGAACTATGCAGCTTGTTTCGAGTCTAGTAGTGTCATATTAAATAAGTGTCATTATTGTCTTTCCTTTATAATAAATATCATCTCTGTAGGCCTTTTGGTCAAATTGGTTTTAAGTTTTTAATAAAGAATGATTTTTGTGATTCATTACGAATGATACTACAATTATGCGAGGATAATTGAAACATAACATATACTTACTATCACAGTCTGTTAGTATAATGTACGCATCAAATAAATATTTTAGAATAGATAATGTCAGCGATACATACCTTTGGCATTGTAGGCTGGGTCATGTAAATAAGAACAGGATAGACAGGTTGACCAAAGAGGGTATCTTTGATATTAATGATTGCGAATCATTACCGATCTGTGAATTCTATGTTCTTGGTAAATGATCAAGTCATCTTTTAAGAAAAAAGATGAATAGCTAGTGATGTTCTAAGTCTAGTATATAGTGATGCATGTGAATCTATGAATATAGACATCAAAGGAGGATACTATTACTTTATTACATTCACAGATGATTATCGAAGTATGGTACATCTACCTTATGAAGCACAAATCCAATCATTTAAAATATTCAAATAATTTTTAAGTGAAGTAGAAAAATAGACTAGAAAGAGTATTAAAACTCTTCGATCAGATCAAAAAGGTGAATACCTCATCAGTGATTTTCTGACATATCTAGAGGAGAATGAGATTCTCTCATAATAGATCCCTTCTTGAACACCACAACATAATGGATGTCTAAAAGGAGGAATCGAATATTATTGACATGATTTGATCCATGATGCACTTTGCGACTCTGCCAATCTTCTTTTGGGGATACGCTCTTGGTACTACCCGTTATGTACTGAATAAGGCCCCAAGTGAGTCTATCAATAAAATACCATATAAGATATAGATAGGGCGTAAGCTGGTGCTCTCACACCTTAGGTTTGGGGATGTCTGGCTTATGTTAAACGTTTAAAGACAGATAAGCTTGGACTAGATCGATAAATGCTTATGCATAGGGTATCCAATGAAAATAAAAAAATATTATTTCTACCTCACTGAAGATAAAAAATATTCATCAGCAATGGGCTAGTCTTTTTAAAAAAAAGTTTCTTAGTGAAGGAATTGATGCCACTAAAATCAACTTGGTGAAGTTTGTGAGGTAAAAAAATCGATGCATACAGAATCAGATTTGGTTGGAGAATCAAATCCAGAGCTTACAGAGGCACCATTGAGGAGATCCATAGAGTATCGTATCAACCGAATAGATACTACGATTTTTTGATCCAGATAGTGATCTTATCGAACTTGATAGAATGATGAGGATCCGATCACCTATATTGATGTATTCAAAGATCCGACTTTGAGAAATGGCCTAACACCATGAAATATAAGATGGAGTCCATGGAGATTAATAGTGTATGGATAATTATTGATCCACCCGAAGGGATAAAACCCATAAGGTGTAAATGGATATTTAAAAAGAAAAGAAGAGTGACAGAAAGAAAGAGACCTATAAAGCCCGTCTAGTTATCAAGGGATATCATCAGCATTATGGTATTGACTATAATCAGACATTCTCTTCTGTAGCAATGTTCCAGTCCACCAGATTATACTTGTAATAGCAGCACACTTAGATTATGAGATCTGACAAATGGATGTCAAAATTATTTTCTTAATGGGAGCTGGAAGAAGAGATATATATAATACAACCTGAAAGATTCACATCCACAGACGAATCTAAGGTGTACAAGCTAAATAGATCCATCTATAGATTGAAGCAAGCATCTAAGAGTTGAAACATGTATTTTGATAAAATGATCAAAATGTATGGCTTCATTAGGAATGGAGAAGAGCCTTGCATCTACAAATAGATAAATGATTCTATAGTCATCTTTTTTATACTGTATGTAGATGATATTCTCTTAATAGGAAATAATATCCTAGCTTTACAAAGTGTAAAGCTGTGGCTATCGTTATAGTTCTCCATGAAGGATTTGAGAGAAGTATTCTACATCCTAAGGATGAAGATCTATAGAGATAGATCTCGAAGGTTGCTTGGGTTATCCCAATCATGTACATCGATATCATATTGAAATGGTTCAACATGAAAATTTTAAGGACTATTTTCTGATAGGTCATGAAATTATTATTTTCAAAAAGGATTGTTTGACAATCCCTCAGGAGAGAGAGCGTATGAGTAAAATCCCATATACTTTGATAGTGAGATCTATCGTGTACGCATGACATGTACGAGATCAGATGTGGCCTATTCACTAGGGATAGTGAGTAGGTATCAATCTGATCCGGATGAAAACTATTAAAAATATTGTGAAGACAATCCTTAAGTATTTGAGAAATACTAATGACCAATGGCTTATCTATGGAGATATTGATGTAAAACTTATGGGATATACTAATTTTAATTTTATTTAAATAATGATGACAGTAGAAGCATGTCGAGCTATGTGTTCACCTTAAATGGAGGAGTGATATACTGGACGAGTTTCAAGCAACACACGATGGCTGATTCAGTATGCGAAGTGGAATACATTGCAGCATTCGATGCTATCAACAAAGTAGTCTGGTTATGAAAATTCATTAGCGAGCTTGGAGTGACACTCTCCATTGATGTTCTTATTCTGCTGTACTGCACAGCACTGGAGCCATAGCTCAAGCGAAAAAATCAAAGTCCCATCAGAGAATTAATATATTCTTCATCGCTATCACCTTATCTGTGAGATCATGGATCGAGGTGACGTCGAGCTTCAAAAGATCGATGGAAAAAAAATCTAGCCAACCCCTTCACCAAAGCTCTCAGGATCAAAGACTTCAATGATCATAAGTGAAAGATGGGTATAAGATATACTCCGATTGACTTTAGTCCAAGTGAAGTTGTTAGAAAATGTATCCTAAAATCAATTGGCTTATTATAAATAATTAAATTTTATATATGAATTATTTATCAATGAATAAAATATTATTTTGATATATTCATCATATGTACATCTTCCTTATAGAGCTCTCAATTTTATGGTGAAATACTTAGAACTGTAATATAATTGATAAAAAAAAATATCGAATAGTTCTTAAATATGTTCGCGATCAAATGATATATCATTAAAAAGATAATGATGTTTATCGAGTATAAATCATTATGTGCCATATAGGTTGGTTGTCCTCGTAATCAAGGAGTGTGGAGACACTGGTATGGCATACAAATGAGATGTAAAAAATATCGTCACTAAACAAGTGACTCACCTACTGAGCGCTCTGCTATCAAGAGCAGCTCATGAAGCATATGAGTATAAGTATCTCTCCGACCTGAGATCATCATAGTAACTTACAAGTAACTCACTGTACTTTAGTGTCAGACTATATGCATTTCTAATGCAGTAACGGAAGCTACTGGGTACAGTCAAGTACTTATAAAGTCTATGCGTGGATCAAGATAGCATTGATTCTTTGGATATATGAGACAATACATCACTGCATTTCAATTTAATAAAATCTTAACCAGCATAATCCATATGATGGATTTGAAAGATTGAAATACAATGTGGATGACTCATCCAAGGTTGACATTAAACCTTAGGTCATCCCGAGCATTCAGGATCAAAGGGATGAATTACATGGTAACCATATACGTTGGTTTTGAATATTGTCATACAAATATTCGACCTATCTGGATGTCAAGAACTATTGCTAGAAGATAATTTGATTAGTATAGGAAAATTTCTATGCTACCGGCTTAGTGTTCGAATCTATAGAGTCACATATAAATCAAGCAATGTAGAAAAAAATTGACTTAAGTCTATGTATTCAATTTGAAAGTATGTGACTTGACTGAACAAATAAATTACTTAATTTAGAATTAAGTTGAGGGTCATATGGTATTAAACAGTTGACTATGTCTAGCTAGCACTGGATATGAGGTGCAGGTTTAATTTTGGGGATGGACATGATCTGATCCAAGAGATTTATGAGAGATTAAATTTATGTCCTAATTATTTTAGATTATATTCATTTAATTAAGGTTAATTGGGTTAAAAATCTAAGTTATACTTAGATCAGAATCTTAATCAGATTGGGATTGACAGCTCTTCAAGTTTGGTTCAATTCGATTCAAAGCAGGTTCGAATTGAGTCAAATTTAAACCCAAATTGGATGAGATCCATAGAGTCCCAAATACCTAAGACTCTCTCACATTAGTGGCCAACCAAGAGGAGGGAGTGCTGTTTTTATTTCCACCCCATATGGATGCATGCGTGAAGGGTGTTCATACATTGGGTTATGGCGCTCTCCTTTCTCATTCGATTTTCCTCTTTGGATGAGGTTAGGACTCCTAACTACTTGGGTTTCTGATCAGATATAGGGAGCCTCACCTATTTAAAGAAGGACCATAACCACCAATAAGAACCTAATTGTTTGTGCGACAAAAATTGGGAGAGTTACCATGAGAAAGAAAAATTAAGATGGGGCGGGCACTAATTGTTTTTGGCATGGTGTCCCCTTAGGTGTCCTCCATCCTAGGGTGAAGACTCCCTTCCAGACACACAAGATCAGATCTCCTTACTTCTCTATTTTCTTCTAAAGGATTGGCAAAAAAAAGTTCATCCCTCTTTCCTACGAGGCTTGGCGTGTGCGCGAAGTAGAGGACTTGCACTTTCAAATCTCGTGAGGCATCAGATTCAAGTAATCTCTGGGATATTGATTTCTATTCCACTGCATTTCAGGTAAAGATAAATGTTATATCAGAATTTAGAATAAAAATTTTTTAGATGCACCCTGACAATCCAATCCCCATTAAGATTATTTCCTTCAATAGGGGAGCTCTTGCTCTCCATGCTCTCGAGCTAGAATGGCAACCACCCTCATTAGTGACCCCTTACCAGCCAATTTCGATGATCGGAGGTAACAAATAGTGTCAGAGAGCACAGCAAAACAGTGGTGGAATAGGATCATGAAAATCAAAAAAATTTTCAAGAAACTTTGATAGAAAATTGACACAAATTCAAGCTTAAAATCCCATAGAAGATTGAAGGAGAAGGATTGAAGAAATTTTCCTAGCTTTTAATGGGTTTGAATTTGATTTCTGATGGCCAAAGCAAGGAAGAACCACCGATGAATAAGGAGAAATCAAGGGATCTTAATGGTGATTTGTGTGGAAAAAAAACCTAAAAGTTGAATCCTTTAAATAGATTTCCAATTGAGAGGTTTTAGGATTTAATTTCAACTCATATTTTGGTCAGTATTTGGATTGGATTGGAAGAAGAACTCCTTCATGAGTTCTTCCGATTCCACGCCCACCACCCATAGCCCAGCATGTGTAAGGCATGCGCTGGCTACAAAGTTTATTTTTATTTTTATTTTCTACTGCTTTGAGATTTATGTGGTTGAGAGTAGGGGTATTACAATATTCCTTGGAAGTAAATTATCTATGTATGATTATAAGAAGATAGAGGCTAGAAGATGATTAGCTCTGCAAGCTCAAAGCTAGCTCCCTCCACCTTGTAGTTTGAAATATGTATAAACCAATCATTTTCTTCAATCCATGTTTTAGTTATAATAAACCATCTCATGATATATAATGAAGGTGTCTTGAAATTCTTATAAATTTTCAAAATCTCAATTTCAGTGATAATCATTTTAAATGAAGAGATTTAATTGTGAACAAGCCAAAGCATTTTGTGAAATGGCTATTACAGTGCAATTTTGGAGCTTATACCCCTATTTCTTGTTTCAATTTTGGAAAGAACAATATGACATGGAGGACTCAATCCAAGAACAATATGAAATACCCCTATTGCACCTTTGAATAAGTTCGAGCAGCTTAATATATACTTGTGTTGGTTCATCCATGCCTGTACCTTCAACTTTAGGCCATAAAAATAGTATTATTTCTATGCACACTGTTGCTGCTAAAATCTGAGACTCGATCGAAAAGGATAGAGTGGTGACTTGGTCGGCTAATTGACTTTTTGAGTCAACTCAGAAAACTAATGAATTTATACTACTTTCTATATTTTTCTTTCTTTGAGATTGAGTTGATTTTTTTTTTTGTGGTCGACTAAGCTCCAGTCTTGGTCGACTAAGATGTTTGCTAGATCAGCTCAGAAAAATCTTTTGAATCTTCATCTTTCTATCTTTATCCTAAGTTTGAGATTGGATTATCTGTCCAAATACATGAATCGGCTAAGATTCTATCTTAGTCAGCTAAGAAACTTCTGAATTTCATCTTTTTCTATCTTTCCCTTAGACTGAGACTAGGTTGACTAAGCTTCGTACTTGGTTGACTTAAGGGCATGTCAACCATGCCAAAATTAATTTTAAATAATTTTTCTTATCTAAACTTGTTATAGGATAGACATACCTTCTCAAACTTAATTTGTGAATATCTGAACTTATTGAGAGATCCTTTTAGACTAGACTTTCCATTAGGCCAAAACTTTGTATGCAAACCTTAATTTCTTTTGCTTCCAAACATGGGCCTTTGACCTGAGAACATTATTTTCATTTAAATTTGAGAGGGTTTCTTCTTGAATAAAATCAACCATTGAGCATTGTGAGAAACCTACAATCACTCTCAAAAGTATTATCAATAAGCATGATTTGTACTCAAACACTTCTAATATCATCAAAATCAATTCTAAGGCTAACAATTAGATTTCTTATTACAAATTAATTATGAACCTATGTCCAATAATAGATTTAAGAGTGTTTGTGGAGTGCTTAATAGAAAATAAATAAATAATAAAAATAAAAGATGAATAAAAAATACAATCACAAACACACAAGATTTATAGTGATTTTGTGCTAAACTTAGCACCTACATCTATTCTCCAAGTCAACTCACTTAAGAATTTCAACTATAACCCCTCGAGATTATAGTCCAATTATTTTCTCAGATTCACAATCCAAGCTAGTTGATTTTACATGATCATAAACCATAATCTTACAATCAATATTTTTTGAATTCACAATCAACCTAGTTGATTTTTATGGAGATACCTATCAAAATCTTATAATATCCAACTTAAGGCTGAGTCTAACCCTAAGTTTATTCATCCAAGAAGATTATTGCAATAAATAAAGAAGGATTTACAAGAATTTAAAGTTTAGAATAATAAAACTCTTTAATCTCAGGAGGAAGTTGAAGTAGTTGAGCTCTTGATTGTTTTAACTTCTTCCTTAAATGCTTGAAAGAAGATTGATGAAGGCTTCAATGCTTTTGCTTAGAAGTGCTTAGCTCAAATCAATATACTCTTCCTCTCTTATAAGTTAAACAAATATAGGATGGATTGAATTAAAAGCACTCTTAATTTTCTTCCATATTTTCTCTTGAGTTCTACTCAATAGCTTCAAGAACAATATCAATAAAGCTCTCTTAAACTTGATATCTTGATTTTTATTTGAAATCTCTTCATTTATGGCCTCAAAAATATTTACAATTAATGTTCTAATTGTTAGAAGCTTGAAAATAGTCATTAAAACTAAATTTTAGCCATTTAAAAAATCTTAAAAACTAGTTATTTTATTAGAATTCTATAAGTCAGCTCATCCAGGCTCTTAGTTGGCCTAAAACTTTGAATGGCTAAGTGAATTTTCTAATATGACACAAAAATAGATGCAACTGACTTTCTAGATTAGCTCAGAAAATTTATGAATTTATAGTACCTTTTATATTCTTCTACCTCTGAGATTGAGTCGGCTATCTTTTCTTGTAAGTCAACTCAGCTCCAATCTTAGTTAACTATATTGATTGCTAGATTGGCTTAGAAGAAATTTTGAATTCTTCATTCTTCTATCTTCATCTTGAGTCTGAAATTGAGTCGGCTATCCAAATACTTTAGTTAGTTGAGACCCTATCATAATCGATAAAAATGAAGACTTGATCAGCTAAGGAAGTTCTTCTAAATTTCAACTCTTTCTGCCTTTCCCATGAACTGAGATTGGGTTGGTTAAGCTAGTTATTTGGTAAATTCAAAGGCATTCCAACCATGCCAAAATTGATTTTGGATAGCTTTCAATATTCAAACTTATTCTAGACTAGACTTGCCTTCTCAAATTTAATTTGAGTATAATTGAGCTTGTAGAGAGGTCCTTCTAGATTAGACTTTCCTTTTATCTAAATCCTTTTATATACAACTCAATTTCTTTGCTTTTAAATATGAGTCTTTGACTTAGAAATATGAATTCACTTGAGAGGATTTCTGCTTGGATAAACCATTGAGCATTTTGAAAAATTCTACAGTAACTCTCAAAAGTATCATTAGTAATTATATTTTGTATTCAAATACTTTTGACATTATCAAAATCAATTCTAAGACTAAGAATCTCTCCCTTTTTTATTATGATAAAATTTTTTGAGTACTACTTTTGAAGCACTAAAAGATTTTAAAATTTTAATATCAAACTTTCATGAAGCTCCCCCTTTCTTATGTAGAAAAAGCAGTGTTTAGGATCACATCAAATTTTAAACTCTTTAAACAAATTTTAAACTCTTTAAATAAATTTTTCAAACAAAACTCCCCCCTTTCTTATATAGATAAGTGAAATTTTAAAAGTTATACATTTCTTCATTCAAAAATTTCATAATTTAATTTATTCTTCTCTCATTCAGTCAATTTTACAATCATTACATTTAATTCTCTCCCTTTTTGTCATAATCAAAAAATATTAACAAAAGTATATTTATTCACTAATATATCTTAATCAAGTATAAATCAATCAATTATTCATTCAATCATGGAATCAAGAATATGCTCATTCATTTCACAAAAGCATAATATGTCATTGATGAACAAAATGTTTACATAATACTAAAGAGCTTGTCCTTTAGAAAAAGAGACACAAAGAAGGATCAGAAAAAAAAATACAAAAACAAATATATAGACATGTAAGATATGAGGTATCCTAAGGGTTTACATAGTCGACAAAAGGTGCACGGTCAGAGGCGATCAAAGGGTAGGTGTTGGGAGTCCGATGGTCTAGAAGCACGAGCATGTTCATCCAAGACTTTCCTCTTAATAGATTTGATTGACCCCAACAGTTTATCATGAACTCTCTGAGCCAACTCTTCCATTTGATCCTCTGACAGTAGGAAAGTTTGAGCAGTTGACTCGATGGTCTTAAGGGGTTAAGCCAAAGAAGTACAGTGGTCTTGTTGTTCCATTGGTTCAACTCTCTCCCTTTCTCTTTCCTCTTCTTCTTCTCTTTCCTCTCCCTTCTTGATCCAACGATTATCAGTCTTAGTATAGCCTATCCATCTCAAAGATTTTTCATTGTATGAATCAAAATGTTGTAGCTTTCTCGATGGTTCCCCCTCCAAACTAATTCCAAAATCTTTAGAGACCAGAGTGACAAATATACCATAGGGAAGGGCTGGCTTAGCTCTTGAGGCTGCATCTTGCATAGCCTTGATCATTGTAGCTAGCAAATTGAAAGAGATTTCTCATAGGATGTGGTGCATAATAGTGATATCTCCCTTTTTAACAAAGTCAAATCAGCCAACTCTAGGGAGAGATTCTGGCGGTCATGTGTGGAGTCGTCTTACTTCTATAGATAATTTTTTAGCCAAAATTTCTTTAAATTCTACTACATCTTCTCTACCCAAAATAATTCTTAAACTACTCCACTTGTCATCTAATCTATTCGATCCAACAGTCGGTGCTTTGAGAAGTAGTCCAAGTCTCTTTGTAATGAGGGTTATCTTGATCCTTTCCACTTCAATCTCAATGTAGTTGTGTTTAAGCTTTACATTTTCATAGAACTCTCAAACAAGATTGGGATATGTGAGCAAGTCTGGGGTTCATAGATACTCTCAACCTTGAGCTTTAATCTTTTCTATATCAATCCTTTTTTATACTCTCAACCTTGAGCTTTAATCTTTCTTCTAATATCAAATCCCTCTTTTTCCAATAATTCAAAATATATGATTCTTCCAGTGCAAAATGATCTTGATGAGAGGAGAACAACCTGACCTAACAAGGGAGGAGGAGAAGGATAACCATCAGTTGAGATGGAGGTGAAGTCGGTGCACATGATTGAGGAGGGTGAGATGGGCTTCAACTAAGAAACTTGATGAGTATCCCTTGGATTAGTCAACTCAATCTTAGGATCTATTCAGAATTTAGTCCTCCATTCTTTCCCTTGATATTCATGTGTGCCCCTTCCCGATGGAGGAAGTAGGCAAGGGTGATTTATCCAATATGCAAGTTGCTTCTTTGGAGCCATTTGAACACCAAATCCGCCACAAATTGATGCAAAATGATAAAAGAAAGATATTTGGTGGGACAAAGGGCATGCAAGGGGATGGCCAAGAGAGTTAAAGTGAAACGATGAATGGTGTCCCCTAGGGCTTCCATTTTTAACAATCGAGTCCCGACATCTGAGTCGACTCAATTTATAAGTGAGTCGGCTCAATGTGGGTCAGCTAAGATTTCAAATTAGTCAACTAACAATGGATCGACAAAGTTTTTAGATTAGTCGAATCAGTTTGGCACAGAATAAGTTTCAAAATAGACTTTCTAAATAGTGATGCAATCAATTAAGCCATATTTAATACACATCAAGATTAGTCAAAGGGATATTTAAATACGTATTCTAACAAGCACAAATTTGATGAATTAATCACTCACAAAAATGATTTAAAATAAATTATCCATTCATGAAATTAACTTGAAACAAATCAACCTCATGGATCATAGAGTCATAATTCTTTTCTAATCAGATAAAATTTTTCTTCACTTAAGGATTCAGTGAAAATATCTATAATTTGATTATTAGTTGATACAAATTTAATCATAACATTATTATTTTATACATAATTTTTAATAAAATAATATCTAATTTCTATATGCTTTGATCTTGAAAGCTAAATTAAATTTTTAGTTCGATTAATAGCACTAATATTATCATATCTAATTAGAATTTTGTTACAAGTTCTACCATAATTGTTGTTTGATCCATAAAAATTGAGCATAATAACTTTCAACTATAATGTATTCAGCTTTCATGATAGATAATGCTACTGAACTTTATTTTTTACTAAATCATGAGATCAAATTAACTCCTAGAACTTGACAAGTACTGCTTGTACTTTTTCTATTCAATTTATATCCAACAAATCAGCATTAGAGTAATGATCAATTAAATTCAAAGAAGGTTATTTTGAAAATAATAAACCAACATTTTGTATATCAATCAAATATCTAAAGTTCTTTTAACAACCATTACATATGATTCTTTAGGATTAGATTGATAATGCGCATACATGCAAACCTTAAATATAATATCAATATACTTGCTATTAAATAAAATAGTGAATCAATCATATCTCTATATAGTTTTGGATCTACTGAATCACACCTCTGACCATGAATTTAAATTAAAATAAAATTTAAAAATATGAACAGCCACCACATACCTATAGAGTACTGTCCTTATAGGCATACAAGGCATCCAACCCAATAAAACTTCAATATAATGTGAATATGGCATACTCATTGCATAGATAGTGGTAAGAATAGAACAACTAACTAACTACTATATATTGATATTTCAGTTTCAACTTTTTACAGCATTCTATATTTATACAAATATCATTATACATTTACTATCCTAGGAAATAACCACCTTGCGTAGATTGGCCTCACCTTCTATATACAAACCCCAAAATGCCTCAAGTCTGGCCCCAAAACTAGTTACTAGATCTGAAAAAAATATGTAAAAGTTTATGAGCTTCATGACTCAATAAATAACAGATACATCCATATAGCAGATTTAAATCATGATGATATGTAACTCAGAAACATCATACAGGATGTGATATTAATTCGATCAAGATCAAAATTATGTAATTAAGGATATCTGAGATGCAGTCTCATGTCACCTTTTCTCTAACATAAAAATTAATACATATTATGTAATCATGATGATCGTCGCTGGTGGTAAACATGGTAAAGAGGTTCTCGCTGGTTGCTCATAGCCGCACAGTATGTCTGGCCTCTACTGATGTCCACTCGAAGCTCCGATCTGATCGGTCTCCTCAGGAATGTTAGCTCACGCAAAAATCATCTTGTTGGCTGATCTGGATCCTTCCTTCAAATCTCTTAAACTTTTCTAGAGATTGAAGAAAGACATCTGAAGGAGATGAGGAGATGGAAGAAAAATAGAGAGGAGACACTCTTCTCTCTTTTTTTTTTCTCTTCCCAAAATCTTAGGCACAAACCTTAGAACCCTAGGTTTCACTCACCTAAAGAGGAGACGGCTCTCCTCTTCCTCTCATGCCATGATGTCCACTCCCTCCCCTTCTCACCATGAAACCTTTTTCAGATCTCTTTCATGCATGCCCAAAAGGAAAAACTCTTTTTCTTTGTTTGGGCATCCATAAGTGGTTGGGTGGTTTAGGAGATGGTGCCACATCACAAGCCCATACCCACCTTGCTTCCTTTTGTTATTTGCATTGAGAAATAATTTCTCATGCTAAATCAGATCTCTATCTGATTTCCCATACCCACACCTCTTCTTTTGTCACACAAAAAAAAATCTCGAAGAAAAGTGAGCACACAAGGTAGGTAGGGATTATCGTTAACCAATAAGGAATTAAATCAAGATGGAATTTGGTTTCTAGTTGAATTCAAATTAGATTTGAATACAAACCAACTTCCATCTATATCCATATGGGGTAGTGAAGAACAGGAGGTGACATTAGATGTTTGCATGAAGAAACCTCATACAAAAACTCTTTTAGTGTGAGGAAAGTTGGCATCCAAAAAATGGGTGGCGCAAGGGAAGAGTCCAGCAAAGTTTGGACTCTTGATTTTGGTTAAAATTTGCTCTCCTACCAAATCAAATTTGGTTAGATGAAACTCAATCCAATTAGGCTTATAAATTATTTATCAAATTCTAATCTAATTAAGAATTGATTGAACCAAAATCTTGATCAAATTAGGCACAATTCTTCCTTAGCGATTAGGTCATCTCATAACCTAATCGGGTCAAACCTAATGGAATCAAATTCAATTAGATTTTATCAAATTCTCTTTGCTCAATCAAAATAGTTAACTAGCAATCTAATTATTTATTAATCCTCTATTAATTTATCAATACTTAGCAAATTATTTTATCGTAACTTTTGCTTAAGATTAATCATCAATCGAATTGATGATTATATCCTTGAATGATTCTTAATTGTTGATCAACCATATGATCAGTCAGAAACTTATTTTAAGTATGATCCCATAGGTTTGAACCTAAGTTGGTAGTATAGAAATAAATTTTTAAATTAATCGATGTAACCATCTAGCAATGAGATCCGATATCCGGATAGGTTGAATGATTGCAAAGCAACATTCAAGAACCTACTGACATATGGTTATCGTATAATTTATCTCTTTGATCTTAATACTCAAAGTGACCTAGAGTTTAACTGTCAACCCTAAAATAGTCATCCATATTATATTTCAATCTTTTAAATTATCATATGAATTATTCGGGCTCATATTTTATCAAATTGAAATACAATGATGCATTAACTCCTACTTATTCGGAGGGATCAATCTCTTCTTGACTCACACACCTTCTTAACAAGTACTTAACTGTGCTAAAAAATCTTTCAATCACTGAATTAGAAATTCAGATAGTTAATACCAAAGCATAGTGAGTTGCTTGTAAGTCACTGTGGTGATCTTGGATCGGAGAAACATTTATATCCATATCCTTCGTGAGCTACTCTTGACAGTAGAGTACTCCACAGTTGATCATGTTCAATGAGATATACTTCTACATCTCACTTGCATGCCATACCAGTATCTTCATACTATTTGGTTATGAGGACAATCAACACATAAGGCACACAACGACCTACACTTGGTAATTGCTATCGATCCAGTAATAGTGTATCATTTGATCGTAAACACTTTAAAGACTACATAATAAATCCTTCTTTATCGATCAAATTAGTCCTAAAGACTTCATCACAATATAGAAGTTCATTAGAAGATATAATCTTGTGATGAATAGACCAAATAATTTTATTAATGATTAATTTATATATATTTATAATTAGAATAATTGTCAAACAATTAATTTTAGGACATAATTTCTAAGATTATGTACTTCTCTGCAAGATCTTAAAAAAGTAGAAGGTTGAGAGAAGAAGAAATAACTCTAAGAGTTAGAAATAAAGTAAGAGTTGCTGCTGTAATAGTGGCACCTATCCTCTCGACTACCATCAGGACATAGTTTATTACTTAAAGACTATTACTTTGTGTTTGTAAACAGTAATTTGATTTCTATTTTAAATCTGTCGTAGGATAATTATGTATTTAATTTTAATAAAAACTATTATACCAATTATTTTGAAAATAAAATGATGGAACATGGTCTTTTGATTGGCAGTCTTTATCACTTGTATGTAGATGTATCTGTGAATGTGTTTGAGCAGATAGTGAATGTCATAGGATCTAAAAGATCTAGAGATAATGTAAACCTTAAGTATATGTGGCACCTTAAGATAGGTCATATAGGAGAAGAAAGGATTAATAGACTAGAGAAAGATGGGCTCTTGGGCTCATGGACTACTTAGTCATATCAAATCTATGAATCTTATCTTCAAAAAAAATGATCAAGTTGCCCTTTATGGGATAAAGGAAAGGACCATTGAGGTACTTACTCTGGTACACACTAATGTCTGTGGCCCATTCGATGTACCGGTTAAAGGAGGTTACATCTACTTCATCATCTTTACCGATGATTATTCATAGTACGAGATATGTATCTTATGAGATATAAAATTGAAGTTTTTGAAAAGTTTAATAAATTTAGATATAAAGTAGATAAGCATATCAGAAAATCCTAAAAATACTTCGATCAGATCAAAGAGGTGAATACCTAAGTAGAAAACTTCTGGATTATCTCAAAAAAAATAGCATAATCTTTTAATGGACTCCGTTTGGAATGTCTCAACTCAACAAAGTTTCAGAACGAAGAAATCGAACCCTATTGGATATCCTTCAATCCATGATGAGCTTCTTGGATCTTTCTTTATTTCTTTGGGGACATACTTTGCTTACAACTAACTATCAAGTAAATAGGGTTCTCCTAAATCTATTCCTATCACACCATATAAGATATGGTATGGTAAGAAACCAAGTCTTGGTCATCTTAGGATTTGAAGATATCCGACACATATCAAATGACTTTAGACAGATAAGTTAGAGCCAAGATCCTTGAGGGCTCATTTCATAGGGTATCCAAAAGAATCTCTACGATACTACTTTTACCTCCTAGAGGATCATAATATGATTATAAGCTGGAATGCTATCTTTCTAAAAAAATAGTTTATCCAAAATGAAAGTAGTGGGAGGCAAATAGGACTCGAAGAGAGAGTCTCTAAAGATCAACGAGTCATAGAACTTGTTGAATCTATTCTAGCTGAGCCAGTACATGTAGATTCTCATCCATCTCGAAGATCAAGTAAGATTTTTTATCCTCTTGAAAGATACTTAGGTATTATTTCAAAGAAAGTAAAGAAAATATTTCTTATGAAAAATGAGGAATGTGGAGATGATCCCAAAATCTATGATGAGGCGATGTTAGACATCGATTCTAAGAAATGGTTGGAAGCCATGAAGTCGAAAATTGACTCAATACATTCCAACCAAGTCTAAATCTTAGTAGATCCATCAAAAGGTATAGTATCTATTTGATGTAAATAGATCTATAAGAGAAAGATAGGTTCATATGGAATGGGAGAGACGTTTAAAGCAAGGCTTGTGGCTCAAAGTTATAGTCAACATGAAGCCATTGACTATCAGGATATCTTTTCATCAGTAGCTATGCTGAAATCTATTCGAACATTGCTTGCCTGAATGAGTATCTTGAAAAAGATACCTACATGGAGTAGCATCTAGGTTTTACTTCAAGCGATAAAGATCACAAGGTCTGCAAACTACAAAGATCTATGTGTGGACTCAAGCAAGCATCTCAGAGTTGGAACACTTATTTCAATGATGCAATCAAATTATTCGATTTTATTAAGAATGAGGAAGAACCATATGATTACAAGAAGGTCAGTGGGAGTGCTGTCACATTTTCGTATTATACATGGATGACATCTCTTAATTAAGAATGGTATTCCCATGATGACTTCAATTAAGATTTGGTTGTCAAATAATTCTCCATGAAAGATATTAAAAAAATATCTTATATTTTGGGATAAAGATCTATAGAGATAGATCTAAAAGGAGACTACATCTATCACAGAAGCTGTACATAGAGAAGATGCTGAAAAGATTCAACATAGAAAACTTCAAGAGGAGACTTTTACCCTTCAGACACTCGTAAACATTCTAGAGATATATTTTTATAATTATACTTTTGAAATTAATAAAATTAGATTATTTTTTTATTTACGTTATATTTTTGTATCCATAGATCATCCAAAGAATTAATAAGATGATGATACATATTCTTAAGTGTTGAAAATTTGAGACATATATCATTAATGATTAATTCTTAAATACTTTCGATCAAAGGATAATCATGAAAAAGATGATTGATCCAATTGGTGTACAAGTCACTGCTCTTTAGGATAGATGAGTCTCGAGTCTACAGTGTGGGGAACTGAAGCAAGAATGTAGGTATTTATTGAAGAACAAAGATACTGAGTGTGACCATTATAAGAAGTCACTTGGATGGCTATCCACTTATTAGTGACTTACTCAATGCTACAATAGTGTGACTAATCCTTAAACTTGAGGTGCCTCAGTTATTCATAGTAAGACTGCTATAGTTTGATTATACATAAACTCGTCCCTATCTGTATGAGTCCCTACGCTGTATATTAGCTATAGTAGATTCAATATAGGAGTAGTACATACCAAAATAAAATCTATCATCCTTGATAGATAAGAAGATGGTATTATATAATTTATGAGACTGAGTTCAGAAGACCTTGGCTAAGGTAGAGTGAATAGTAAAAAAAAGTTTCCACATACTTCACATCAAGAGCTCAAGTCAAATAAATTTTATACATAACAAATATTGTTGTTTGATAGTTATCCATAACCTCTATCTAGTCGGGATCCTGATAGAAGGACTGTATCATATGGTAACTGTACCTAGAGATTCATTCTATTTTATTTTGCTAGCCTGCCACTATAAGCTGCTAGGTGTTACTAGTGGATTATGGGGCCATAGAGAATTAGATAGATGATCAAATTCTTTCATAGAAAGAATTGAAAGTGTTCTAATCTATTAAAAGAAGTATTAATGACGTTATGATGAAGATCACAATATGACTCACTATCAGACAGAATAGAACCTATGGGTCACACACATAAGAAGTTTGAGATTGATCAAATGGTTATAATCCAAATTATCAATATGATTGATGATTGGATTAATTTGTAATTGTTACAAATTGTAAGGACTTAATTGCTAAAGGTTAGCAAAATTTGAGGAGGACTAATGTGCAAATGTTGCATGTTTTAAATTTGATTAGATCAAATTAATTGTGGCTGAATTCAAGTAGAATCAAATAGTGATTTGGATTCAATTGAATTTGAATCAATGTTATATACAACCAAAAGAGTTTGGGTGCATCATATAACCAATTTTGACTTGATTCTAGACCAGTCATTAGGGCCCATGCCCTAGGGTTTCTTGAATGAAACCCTTGGCGCCACAATAAGAGGTCAAAAGGGGTAAGTTGGGGCGCCAACACTAGGGTTTGAGAAACCCTAGCCATCCAGCCCTAAAAAGGAATGTTTTTGGCTCATTAAGAGGGGGTGACACACCTGGGGTTCTCTCTCTGAGAATCCCAACCATCAAGGGCTCTTATAGGGAGATAATTTTCCTTGTTTGCTTTGGGTGCCACTTAGGATTTTGCTCCTATAAATAAGTGGCTATAGCATCAAGGGTTTTAAGAGTTTCCATGCCCAAGATTCCTCTTTCAAGCCCCTAGGCTAGCGCCCCATATATTCCTCTTCTTGTCCTCCATGCCTGAGCATCTCCCTTCTCTCTCTTATTTACTGAAAATTAGATTTCAGCAAAGAGGTATTGAAAAAGCTCTTGTCCTATTGTTCTTCTCAAGGAGTTTAGAAGGATCTTCCATTATGCAAGAGAGCTTGCACCCCAGAGAGTCGGTTGCTGATCAACCCTCTACTCTGTATGGATATCCATAGAGGCTAGGCACTTATGTAGCTACGAGGAAAAAAATAAATCTATAATCATCGCTTATGGAGATCATCTACTCGTGCAAAGATATAATAGAAAAATCATTTATCTTATTATATTATTCCTTTCTCATATGTAGATTGAGATGTTTTATATTGATATTGGATTTTCTCTCTCACATGATGGGTTGGATAGTTTATTTTTGTTTATTCCACTATGCATGATGATTAGATTAGATCTAATATCACATTTACCAATTCTACTTGATTAATGAGATTAATTAAATATCATATGAAGTTTTATTTTAATTAATATGATTAATTAAAATACACCAAAGAAATCTAAGAAATCCTTCGAAAAGGAAAAAGAAAGGAAGAACCAAATTGGAGAAAAAATAGAAAACAAAAAAAAACAAGGGAGGATGGAGAACCAATCGGAGAACAGAATGACTAGGAGGTCACTAGCACTGGAGAAGATGGTGGTGATTGAAAAAACCTCCCTCTGGTGACTACAATGGTAGGAGAGCGACTGCAGAGGAAATAAAAATTTGGTGGAAGCAAAATAGAGAAAGCAAGAGAGGAAAGGCCTATTTATACTACTCCCAATGGCCAGGATTCAAGCTCCTTACTATCAGATTTTGATATGTGACACACATCAAGGACACCAAAGTGTATGATCACTCTTCATTGCACCATCCACAAATTGAGCCACATAAGTCATTCTACAAGACATGATGTGGGGCCCATTGATGTCGAACATGTGGCAAACCTTGATGGAGTTAAAAATAATATTCGGATCTCCTTTTTTAAAATATTATGCTGGAGAGTCTCGAGCCACCCATCCCTCATAGATGAGGTGAGATTTGTGAAGCAATGCATTAATGGGGCTCCGAGATTTTTTCCACCAAATACTACAAAATAAATGCTCTATAGAGAAGGTTGGATCAGCAACCGAAGACCAACTTGAGACCGACTACTTCCTTTGTCTGAAGCAGTGAAATCTCTTCGAACTTAGAAGTAGAAGATAAGTGTTGTAGTGGTTATCCACCATCAAAACCAACCTTCCCCTCCTCAAATCATGACAAGCATTCACCAATGACTTCACTAAGATTACCTTAAACATCAGGAAGAGATCCAACAAACTGAGGTAGAGCGACTTTATGTCATCGGCTTCTATCCGACCCATGGCTTGAATATTTACCAATCCCAGGGTTGGGATCTTATTGATGATAGTGAAAAAAGTCCCACGACCAACATAGGTGCTAATACATCCAAGGTAGAGCATCGGTCTTGTGCCAACCTCAAGCCACCAGCTTATTCAACTATGTGGGCAACTTGTTGGAATCTCCTAACAACTTTTGGAATATGGATAAAACCCCAACTGACACTGACAATTAACAATCCTACTTTACAAGTTAGTGGGCAGATTTTCTATCCTAATGGCCTGTCAGATCGTAGCCTAACAATGTAGAGAGCTAGGGCCAACAGTCTATCAGATTCAGAGGCAACTACCTATAGCTCTACCTCTATATAAAGAGGTAACAAGGAAACCCTCCAAGTACATGCAACCTCAAAGAGCAACCTATGCTCTTGACCTCTCTCTCTTTTCTTTACTATTCTCAAGCTCTGATTGACTTAAGCATTAGAGAGTCCTCCATCAAAGAACCTTTTACAGGAGTGGACTTCTCCTACAGTTTTTTTTTGGCACTCCAATCCTTGGATTGAAGCCAAGCTCTTAGGTCGGAAGGAATCCAACCTCAACCATGCTCGCCTCAAATTAGAGTCTTACAACAACATTAGTTGAAGGCACCACAGAGCTGGTGCAAATGGCCACCAGCCATTAGGCTGCTCCTAACTGATGAATAGTCAATGTTATCTTCCATTGAGTCAATCTTATTCCATCAAACATCAATCTTTAAATTTCCTTATTCTTGTGATTGATCACCACTGAGCATCTCTCTCCCTTTCTTTTCATCTTTGGTTGCTGTTGTGCCATTATAGCTGAGCACCACTCACCCAAAGTAGTAGGATTCCCTCCCTATCTAACCTCTCCTACCTCCACTATTCCTAGATCTATCACTTTCTTCTCATTGGAAAACTATTGAGATGGCCACGATCTATTGCCATTGCCACTCACCGATGAAATCCTTTCCCTTCTCTTCCATTCTTCCTAAGTTGAGCTATCAATCCATGATTAAGATCTTTTTTTTCCTTATTCTCTTCAGCCTTGTTCTCGGACCACCACCATTCTAGGCCATCGCTATCGCCTTGGCTGCCTGTTGTCGAGCACTATCATCGAAGCACCATCCTTCCCCTTCTTTGTTTCCTCTTTCAAATGAATGAGGCCCCTCCTCAATTTTGACATAAAAAAGAAAAGAAAAAAGAAAGAAAGAAAAAGGGAGAAGAAGTGAACCCATCCCCTCATAAAGTCTTACATCCTTAGATTAGGTTCATATATGACTAAGCTCAGATCGAGAACTTTATTGGTCAACCCAATCTGAATAGGCACCCTTGATTGGATCTAAACCAAGTAGATCAGGCCTAAAAACCCAATTGGCCCTAGATGGAGTATATCTCTCTCATTCTTAGTTGGCCGACCCATTCCAAAGAGATCGGTCCTTGTTTGAACTCAAACTGATTTGCTCTATTTTCCATTCTCCCTTTCGATTAAGGGCTAACAATAGTAATTACTTTGAGTAAAGCCTTCAACACTAGAGAAGTGTTAAATCTAGTGATAAAGCCACACATATAAGTATGTAAATATTTTATTGGATGGATTTTTTTGAATCTGATCATTTGAGACTATAAGTTACCTCTACGCCTAGTATGTTTATCAGACACAGGATCTGATTTGAAAATTTATTACTATGATATTCTGTTTAAATTATCTTATGTGCTCTGCATGAAAATGATTTATAAAATGTTGAATAGAATATACATGATTCACTTAGATATAAATTATATTTTATTACATCAAAAGTATGATATGTTGGTTCTGTTGCTCTCTAGTTTGATTATTATCATGCGAAATCAGGATCTAGTCTCCTTCCAAGCCTCTAATGGGGTGATTACTAGCACGTACCTACTGATGGTATGTTATAGCCATGAGCTAGTTTCTTTTGAACCTAGTTAGGTGGGGCTGATACCTGGCATATGCTGATAGAAGCATATTTCTCTATGTGATATCAAAACTAGTTTTTCTTCCAGATATCCAGTGGGGTGATCACTGTTGTATAACCGATGAACGACATATTATTTTTAGGATCTAGTTTCTTTCGAGGCTAGTCATGAGCTGATCATGGCCATAGTTAGGGAGATTAGGAGAGTAAGAGTGTATGGTTGATTGTTGGTTGTCCTGAAAAATTTATTTTGGTCAAATGCATATTTTGAATCTATGTTGATGGATACAAAATATTTTTATAGTTATAAAGATATTTTTATCAAAAATTATGCTATCTAAAAATTTATACTTATATACAAAATATTTAATCAAACTAGAGGTTCTAGTAATTTACTGAGCATGTAAAGCCCATACCCCTTTTTCTATTTTTTTCAAGATGCAGCATAATAATTGGGGTTAGGATCAAGCTGTAAGGAGCCTAGGATCTAGAAAATATTAAATTAGCTTTCTTTGAATAAAATTTTTGGATATTTATACATGACTCTTTGAGGATGTAAACTCTTTTGGAATAATTATGTTAAGTCTACTATTACTTATCTGCCGCTAGGTGAGTTTGGATGATGTGAATATCTATGAATAGGCAGGCCTTGCATGTTCTGTGGGGTTAAATCTATAGATGTGCGTCGTCTGTCACATACTTGAGTTGGGCCATCTGGCCCATATTGGGTTCTGGTCATGCAGCGGAATATGGATTTCAAAAAATTTTAACATGCATAAAAAGAGTTTTAACACTTAAAATCAGCATACCGAAACTCAAACCCTAGAATCACCTTGTAGACTCCAATCAAACCATTCAAATATGCAATAGGATAGAAATTATACTTCTTAAAGAAGATGATCAGATGGCAAAATGATCTCTAAAGACTTAAAGTAGAAGCCCTCCAACGGTGATCCACACAGAAGATGATCAAGATCTTTCCCAATCGAAATAGTGCTGCAGCCTTTCTTCACAAGAATGCTATCGATATCCTTCCCAAGAATGAATCGCATCACTACCTATTTGCCTTTGATTTCTCTACTAGGATCATGCCAAAAATCTATTCTAAAGAATCTTACTACCAAGAGTTTGGTTTTATACTCCAACACATGAAAAAACCAAATCCTAGGTCAAGCAGCCCTCACTTGTCTTTTTCTCTCTTCTTCTCTCTCTTTCTATTTTTTCTATCTCTTCTTTTTCTTAATTTTTTTAATTTTTTTTGCTTAATACTCACTTATCCCATAACCAAATATCAGGATATCTACTCCAAAATCCATAGCGGGTATCCCCTATAAATAGGAAATGAAGAGATGCATGGGTCTCCCAAGGGGTGCCAACTCTTGGTGCTCCACCTTCTCACATGGAGAAATGAATCTCATGCAAGAATAAATGGTGTGGAGGAGTCTCAAGTGCAAAAAAACTCCTCTCTTCCACACTCATAAATATCATATATTAATGGTGTGTGAAAGAAATAAATGGAGTGAAAAATAAAGAGATGTATTAAAAAAATGCTCTTCTTTTACTACACCCATAATTTTGGCATTGAATTCAGGTGGGTGGCACGAAGAACCTCTTTCATACATGAAACACTTCCATGTAAAGGCAAAAAATAATTAAATATAGACCTAATCAATTAGATTCAAGACAACAGATTAAGTCTAGCTCAAATACTTTGAACTAACCAAATTGAAAACTTGGGTTAACACATTATGCTCGCATATCAAATTAATCCTTAAAACTTATAATAAGTTAAAATAAAATTAGATCAAGATCAAATCCCAAAGTGTGTGACCATTGGATTCCAAATCCAGCTAGCAGTGGATCCAGACTCTTGACCTAACCCTAATCTGATTAGATTAGATCAGTCCAATTGCACCAATTAATTAGAACTCCTTCTAATTAATTCTCAAATTAATTTTTTTAATTCTTGTGAGTCTATAAGTCAAGATTAATATCTAGTAACATGTCATGACTATCCAGAAGAGATGAAATTTGATGAAAATATCAAAATTATCCTTTAGTGATAAGTTACTATGTAATTCAATCTTTCAGTCATACAATATCCCAGATGAGCAATGGGTATGAAATATGTCAAAACAAATACTCATCTATATATATCTCGATTAGAAGATAATGATTCAGTTAATGATAAATTAAAATTTTTAATTATCTTTCTGCTTGGACCAAAGACTTTTTGAATCATTATCCTGTGAGATCACATAGAATTTCGCTCCTCTTATTAATTAGGAGTGATGGATCCTTTATTGACCACTCACAATCTTCATGTACACTTCACCATATCTAAAATACTCCACACAAGGATCAGAGAGTCAAGTTAGGAATAAACCAAAATATGGATTCATGTACACAAGGTACCATGATGATCTCAAGTCTAAGGATCACTTACACAACTTCCACTAGAGAATAACCAACTGACATGCAAATAAGGCTCCATCAGATATTCTCTCATAGGTTAATTCAGTGAACTCATTCTCTAATGAGCACCCACATCTTTGTATTAGTATCATACATAAGTGATTGTGAGATCAACCATCCTCTCCATCAAGCATATATAGGATATGCCAGTCTTTTCGATATCATTGATCTCTGACTCAATGAACCAACACTAAAATATTTTAGATCAAACTATCAAGATTTAGGTCTCACTGGCATGATCTCATCATGGCCTAAAATCATTATCCTAATCTATAGGGTTCATTATAATCTTAAACAAGTATAAATGCAGCATACAATAAATCAAAGATGCCTAACTTTATTAATAAATAATATCAAATACATGAGTTTGAAAGATAAAATATAAAAAAATATTTCATCATATCACATATATGATTAGCTTGTAAAGCATTATTCTTTTAATCTCCACTTGCACTAAAGCCAATTGCCCCTATACTTGATGCTCATATAATTTAGGTGGCGGTCAAACTACTATAATGACAAGACCTTAGTGAATGGGTCTGTTATATTATTTTGATGTCAACTCATTCAACGATCATATCACATCTTTCGACTATCTTTGAACGAGACGAACTGCCTTAAGATGTGCTTGAATTTATAATGAGATCTTGATTCTTTAGCTTGAGCAACTGCACCAATATTGTCACAATAAAGAGGCACTAGTTGTTCAATTTCAGAAACTATACCAACTCTAAGATAAACTTCTTCATCTAGACGGCCTCCTTAGCAGCCTCACTAGCAACTATATACTCGACATCGATGACTGAGTCAGCAACAGTTTGCAGTTTAGAATTTTTTCAATTCACTACGCCACTATACAAGGTGAACACATATCCATATATGGATTTGCTATCATCTGGATCAGATTGAAAATTGAAATCAGTAAAGCCTTCCAATTTCAAATCAGATCTACCATATATAAGAAAAACATCTCTAGTCCTTCTCAAGTACTTGAAATATTTTTCATAGCTTTTCAATAATCCTCTCTTGGATCTACTTGAAATCTACTTATAATGTCCAAAGCATACGTCATATCAAGCTTGGTATACGGCACAGCATACATAATCGATCCTACAGCCAAAGCATAAGGAATATAACTCATTCTATTTCTTTCTTTAGATATCTTAGGAGATATCTTCTTAGAGAGTTGTATGCCATGACTCATGGGTAAGTAACCTTTTTTACTTTCCTCCATATTGAACCTCTTCAACACAAGATCTATGTATGTAGACTAAGATAAATCAAGCATCCTTTTCGATCTATCCTTATAGATCTTTATACTAAGCATATAAGATGCTTCACCCAAGTATTTCATGAAAAACTTTTGAGATAGCCATATTTTGATCGATTGCAACATAGGGATGTCATTTTCAATGAGCAGTATGTCATCCACATATAAGATCAAGAAGACAATGGCACTCCCACTAGTCTTCTTATATACACATGGTTCATTCATATTTTTGATAAAGTTAAATAATTTGATTATTTCATCAGAATAGATGTTCTAACTCTTCGATGCCTGCTTTAATCCATAGATAATTTTTTTAGCTTACATACTTGATTTATCCTCTCACTAGAGACAAATCTCTTTGGCTAAGTGATATAGATTTTTTTCTCAAGATTTTCATTAAGAAAAGTAGTCTTGACATCCATCTGCCAGATCTCATAATCATAATATACAGCTATAGCAAGCATAATCCGAATAGACTTAAGCATGACTACAAACAAAAAGATTTCTTCATAGTTAACACCTTGCCTTTGTTTGAAATCTTTTGCCACTAGCCTAGCTTTATAGGTCTCTACCTAACCATCTGCTCCAATCTTCCTTTTGAAAATCATTTGCAGTCTATTGGGGTCACAGCCTCAAGCGCATCAATGAAAGTCCAAACTTGATTGACATACATGAAGTCTATTTCGAATTTCATGGCTTCAAGCCATCTGTCAGAGTCACCACTTATAACTACTTCCGAATAGATCGTGGGATCATCATTCCAATGATGTATAATGAGTTTTCATTCTCAATGATAAATCCAAACCTAAGTGGTACACTATGCACTCTATCTGATCTTCAGAGAGGAGGTGTGTGTTGTGGCTGTACCTCAATAATAGGTACATCAGATTGAGGATCAACTTGTAAACTCTCCATATGTTGCTTCTAGATAGACTGTAGATCTTGAACTTTCTCTAGTTCAACTATCCTCCCACTACTCTCTTCTTAGATAAATTTTCTCTAAGAAAGTGGCATACCTACTAACAAACATCTTTTATCGAGTAGGATGGTAGAAGTAGTATCCTATACTCTCCTTAGGATAACCTACAAACCTGTATTTATCCGACCTAGCACTTAACTTATGTCCTTCAATATTTCTGACATAAGCAAGATTGCTCTAAATTTTAAGATACTTAAGATTAGGCTTCTTATCTCTCCATATCTCATATGGAGTACTAGAGACATATTTACTAGGTATCCTGTTTAAAACATGTGCGGTGGTCTCTAGGGCATGACCCCAGAAAGATATCGAAAGATCTGTGAGCACATCATGAACTGCACCATATCTAATAAGATGCGATTCTTCCTTTCCATAATATCATTTAATTATAGAGTATAGGAAGGAGTCCATTAAAAGAGAATTTTATTTTCTTTTAAATGATCAAGAAACTCACTAGTTAAGTATTCGCCTCTTCGATCAATCGAAGAGCCTTGATACTCTTATTAGTTTGTTTCTCAACCATTCTTTGGTACTCTTTAAATTTATCAAAAAATTTAGATTTGTATTTCATTAAATACACATATCCAAACCTAGATAAATCATTAGTAAATATGGTGAAGTAGAAGTATCCATCTCTGGCTTGAGTCAACACTGGACCACAAACATCAGTATGTACTAGGCCCAAAATGTCACTCATCCTATCTCCATGTCCAGTAAAGGGAGTCTTGATCATCTTATCTATGAGACAAGATTCATAAATTCTATATGATTCAAAATCATAAGAATCAAAGAACTTTTCTTTGTATGACTTGTTAATCCTTAACTCATTGATATGACCAAGTCGGCAGCGCTAGAATATATGACATTCACATCTTTTCTCTTTTTTTTTTATTTGATTAATATGAAGAATATTATCATTAAGTGACAAGAATAAAAGATCATTATCAATAAAAAATTTTTATAATATTCATTAGAAAAATAAATAGAGCAACTATTACCCTTTCCTTTATTTCAAAATCTTATTTCAGTAATATAGGTAGAGAAATAATATTTCTAACAATGTTAGAGACGTAATAACAATCTTCAATTTCAAAATTTTGCCTGAAGGTAACTTCAATAGCTTGATTCCTATGGCTTCAACCTGGATGGACTCTCTACTAGCATCGAACAGCATGAAGTCACTTCATTCAGACTCCTTATGTCTGCAGATCCTACAATGATTTACAAAGGTATGAACCACAGACGGTATTCAATACCCAAGAATCTGAAGTTAAAATACTTAATGATAAGTTTGTTTGTATCATATATAAATCTTTAGCAACATTTGCTTCCTTATGCTTCGAACTTACAAGGTAGTCCTTGCAATTTCTCTTCCAGTGCCCTTTTTGCCACACTGATAATAGTACCCTTAATGGAGACTTTCTTCGCCTTTTTCTTGAAGATGCTAGCCTTAGGGTTCAATTTTTTCTTAGAACATTTCTTGCCTTTCTTCTTGGAGATCTTATTTATAAGAAGAACTGGAGCCTTTTCACCTTAAAATATCTCTTTGCTGTCTTCAACATATTGAGCAGCTCAGACAGACTGGTGTTCAGTTTGTTCATATGATAGTTTATGACAAACTATGAGAAGAAATCAAGGAGTGACTACAGGATTAGATCCTGACTAAGTTCACCATCCATTGCAAAATCCAACTATCCCAGACGAGTGATCAGATCAATCATCTTCAGGATATGAGTCTGTACGGATGTACCTTTACTCATTCTAGCATGGAACAACTGCTTAGATATCTCAAATCTAGCAGTCCGATTTTGTTCTCCATATAAGTTCTTTAGATCAAAGAGTATGGAAGGAACATCCATGCCTTCATATTGCCTCTGAAGCTCATTGCTTATAGAGCAAGCATGACATATTTGACAATTACACTATCATATTGTCACATTTTATATGTGGTCCTTTCCTCCTCAGTGGCATCTTCACCAATCATATCGAGTGTAGGGGTATCCAGAATATAGAAGACTTTCTCCTGTATGAGAATAATTCTCAGATTTCTCAATCAGTCCACATAATTGGATCCGATCAACTTATTGGCATCAAGTAAGCCATGCAGTAAAAGTGAGGATGCCATTATATGATTAATCTACAATAATAAGGAATCAATATAAGCGGACAACCCATGATGATATGCACAACTAGATTAAGTCTTTTATCTAATTGTTACTCCGACTATTTTATCGAATACCATAGCCCTCTTTTATGATAAATAAGAAATCCTATTGATTTTCTTAGTGAGGTTGAAATCCTAATTTCTCACAAAAAGTCTTGTGGTTGTACAATAAATCTTCATGAGTTCAAAGGTAGGAAACTCCTTTTCAATTACTTCTCATGCAACTCTCAATATTTTTCTGCCTCTAAAATATTTATAGCCTTATGGTTGCACAACAAACTATAATGTTTTAGTTAAGTTAGACCTTAATTTGTATACAGTCATATCTGAATGATGCTGTTCTTGTGGTTGCACAACAAAACAACATATCCAAAATGCTGTAAGCATCAAATAAATACTAAGACAACCCCACATTAATTTTATAGTAAGCCTTATGGGTGCACAACAAACTCACTATAGTTCTTGACATGATATTGACTTAGCATGGAGGAAGGCACATGTAGTGTCTATATTACTAAGCAATCCAAATACAAAACTCAATAGACTAGATTGGCCAGGTAAGTAAATAAGAGGCTCCTCAATGCTTTCCTTAGACACCAACAACTTAGTCAGGTAAGAAAATGAACCTAATTAAATAACCATCTTTAAACTTTCCTAGACACCACTTGATCAATGAATCCAACATTCGGTTAGCAAGTGAATTCTGACACTACAACTTAATATAATTTTAATGAGAATTTTAAACTGGTCTCTAACACATCCTAATACTTACATCATATGTAATATATATATAAAAAGAATAAAATATTTTCATGTATCATATCATGTTATATAACATGCTATTCAAGTTGTAATATCATTCATATAACTATACCAAAAATTATGATTACTAAAATCATGCAAGGGTGTACTTTGCTTCAACACTTGAGCCAATACTATTTGACTATGATTTGGACTCAACCCTTTGATCCAATTCACATGTCAAATTTGACTTGAATCAATAAATTGAATCAATATCAAACCTAATCATATTAGGCTTGACCAAGTCAATAATAGGCTAGAAACAATACATCCTAATAAAATCGATTCAAACATCAATCTATCATAAATCATAAAATTTTAAATTATGATAAATTTAAAATTTAACAACTAAAATTTAGAGTCATACATGAATCATGGTTAAAAAATAAATTTTGATTTTAAGATCGATGCAAAAAATCGATGGAACATTTCAACATCATATGAATCAGATCACATCTATACTACAACAATAGCATCTGTTTGATTGAATCTAACAAGGGTGGCTCTAATATCATTATTGGGTTTCGATCACATAGCAGAATATGGATTTAAAAAATTTTAATATGCATAAAAAGAGTTTTAATAATTAAAAAAATACTAGAATCAAACCTAGAATCATATTGTAGACTCCAATCAAACCATTCAACATGCAATAGGATAGAAATTATGCTTTCTAAAGAAGATGATTAGATGGCAAAATGATCTCCATAAAGCTTCAAAGTAGAAGCCTCTAACATGATCCACACAGAAGATGATCAAGGTTCTTCCCAATTGAAATAGTGCTGCAGCCTTTCTTCACAAGAATGCTACTAAGTCCTTCTCTAAGAATGAATCGCACCACTACATATTTACCTTTGATTCCTCCATTAGAACCACATCAAGAACCCTTCTCAAGAGATTTATTATCTAGAAATTGATTTTATACTCCAATACATGAAAAAACCAAACCCTAGGTCAAGCAGCTTTCACTTGCTTTTTTTCCTCTTCTTCTCTCTCTTTCTATTTTTTCCTCTCTTCTTTTCCTTAATTTTTTTCAAAATTTTTTTGCTTAATACTTACTTATCCTATGCCCAAATGCCAAGATATCTGCTTCAAAATCCATAGGGGTGTCCCATATAAATAGGAAATGAAGAGATGCATGGGTCTCCCAAAGGACACCAACTCTTGGTGCTCCACCTTCTCACATGGGGGAATGAATCCTCATGCAAGAATAAATAGTGTGGAGAAGTTTCAAGTATAGAAAACTCTTCCTCTTCCATACCCATAAATATCATATATTAATGATGTGTGAAAGAAATAAATAGTGGGAAACAAAGAGATGTATTAAAAGAAAGACTCTTCTTTTACCACATCCATAAATTTTGGCATTGAATTCAGATGGATGGCATGAAGAACCTCTTTCACCCGTGAAACACTTCATGTAAAGGTAAAAAACTAATTAAATATGGATCTAATCTAATTAGGTTCAAAGCAATCGATTAAGTCTAGCTCAAACACTTTGAACTAACCAAACTGGAAACTTGGGTTAACACAATGTGTTAGTATATCAAATTAACTCTTAGAACTTACAATAAGTTTCAATAAAATTAAATCAAGATCAAATTTGAAGTGTGTGACTCATTGGTTCCAAATCTAGCCAGCAATGGATCTAGGCTCTTGACCTAACCTTAATTCGATTAGATTAGGTCAGCCCAATTGCACAATTAATCAAAACTTCTTTTGATTAATTTTTGAATTAAACTTCTTTAATTTTTATGAGTCTACAAGTCAGATTGATATCTAGCAACATGCCATGACTATCTGAAAGAAACAAATTTAGTAGAAATATCAAAATTATCCTTCAGTGGTAAGTTATCATACAATTCAATCCTTCAGTCATACAACATCCTGGATGAGCAATGGGTATGGAATCATGTCAAAATTAAATGCTCATCTATATGTATCTCAATCAGAAGATTATGATTCAGTTAATGATAAATTAAATTTTTTTTTTAATTATCATCTTGCTTTGGCCAAAGACTTTTCGAATCATTGTCCTGTAAGATCACATAGGATGTTTGCTCTCCTTATTAGGAGTAACCGATCCTTTATTGACCACTCATAATTTTTATATACACTTCACCATATCCAGAACACCCCATACAAAGATCAGAGAATCAAGCTAGAGAATGAACCAAAATAGAGATTCATTTACACAAGATACTATGGTGATCTCAGATCTAAGGATTACTTACACAACTCCCACTAGAGAACAACCAGCTGACATACAAATAAGGCTCCATTAGATATTTCTTCATAGGTCAATTCAGTGAACTCATTTTTTAATGAGCATCCGCATCTTTGTATTAGTGTCACATACAAGTGGTTGTGAGATTAACCATGCTCTTCATCGAACAAACATAGGATGTGTCAGTCTTTCCGGTATCATTGATCTTCATCTCAATGAACCAATGACTAAAAATATTTTAGATAAAGACTATCAAAATATTAGGTCTCACTAGTATGATCTTCTTATGGCCCTTAAACTATTATCCTAATCTATGGGGTTCATTATTATCTTAAACAAGTATAAGATGCAGCATATAATAAATCAAGGATGTCTAACTTTATTAATAAATAATATCAAATGCATGAATTTGGAAGATAAAATATAAAAAATATCCCATTGCATCACATATGTGATTGGCTTGTAGGACATTATTCTTTCAGTCCAAGTATGATAGAAATGGATGATAAAAATATTATAATATCATAAATATTTAGGTGAAAGTTTTGTTCAAAACCACCTGGATCATGAGAAAGAACAATCTGACATCAAAGATTTAATTAATCTAAGAACAAAGAAAACTTACAAAAGAGAACAACAAGTAGTGGCATATCAATAGTGCATGACATGAACATCCAAGTCCAATACAGCATTACTCGAGTTGGTGTTGAATGAGTGGGTCTTCAAGAGAGCATAGCCTCGAGCCAGACAGAACTCGCCCATCCCTCCGACCATCGGCAACTCCTTCACTAGTGCAAAGATAGCATCCTTGATAGTATGGAAAGCGTGCCTCCATAGTACTTCCCCTCCATGAAGACAAGGTTGGTTGTCAATTGCAAAGAGTTTAACCTCCGAAGGAACTCAGCATCATATCTTAACACTACAAAAATAAGTGTATTAGTGATGAAAAACCATCATAATAAATTTAATTGTTATTAATGACGGCTTTAGTGACACAACTAAGTCATCGCTAATAATCTATCCTAAATCCCCCCTCCGATCCCTAATGGGCTCGGTTCTATTCCCCACCGCCTCCCCTTTCCTCCCCGCCTCTGGTCCCCCTTCTCCCCCCCGCACTATTGGAGCCCCCATCCTCCTCCCCCCAGCCCCCACATTGTCATCCCCGCATTGGATCGGCTGTTCCAAGCCCGCATCCCTGAGCCTGCATCCCCAAGCCTTATTCTTCCCTCAGTGCTATCGGTAGCCTCCCACCACATCCCCCTTCTTCCTGACCTTCTCCCTTCTTCCCCACCACCGTGCCCCATCAGATCGGCCTTCCCCTCATCGAATCAACCTTGCCCCACCTGCCCTTCTTCCCCCGCCTCCCCCCTTCCCCAGCCGCACTATCGAAGTGCTGTGTCGTCGGACCCATGCCCCAGTCGAACCCACCACCCCCCTTCTTCCCAGCCGCACCATCGAACCACACCCCAATCAAACTGAGCAGATCTTCTTCCCTACCTGATGAGTATTAGCGACGGCGACGGCGACGTGGATGACGGAGCTGTCGCCACACCCTAATCCCTCCTCTTTAAACTTTTATTAGTCAAAATTATATTTATCAAATTTATTTAAATTAATAATATTTGAATTTAGTTTGTGCATGGGAAGCACATTCTCGATCACTGATAAGATTTGGATGAGCCCCGTACCATACGAAATCTCATATCCATGGTGCTTTCGAGAGGTGGAACCACTCTGGGAGCTCTCCGGTGAAAGTAGCCCCACTACCTTTGATGGTAAGGGTTCGAGTTCGGACCACTATCGGATCAACTCTGACCTGCTCATCTACTCTGACGGCGGTCGAAGCACTCAATGAGTTCTCCAGTGACCAATGTGCTTCCGACAAAAAACATCTACCCCTCGGGGGTAATCATCAAGACCTGGGCACGGCACTGATGAGCTTGTTTTTGACCCATCATAAATGATATGGGCCAATTTGATTGGATTCAGACCAAGGTCGGACCTCATATTTTAAAAGATTCTAGGCCCTAGGCCCGACCTGAACCCAAAAAAAAATTTTGAGCTGGGCTCAAGGAGTGGTGTGGCCCAGCCCAGTCTGATCCATTTTTAGCCTTATTTGCAATGCTACTCGGTACTTTAAACCTTCAGGGTTGGATTTGTTTGGATGCCATGCTAGTGTGTTAGTATGGCCTAGTTGTTTGGCATGCCCCAAGTCTGCATGTGCAGGATGCACGTCCCAACCCTCCCATTTGCAATGCTCTCTGTACTTTGGAACCCTCTAATTTAAAAATTTTAAAAATATTACATTGTATATAAACATAGATCCATCTTTTGATTAATGTACACATTCTATGACATCCATGCATTTATATATTTTTGTATGGATGGGAGAATTATGTATATGGATTAATTGATTGTCCAGTATAGACAGTTTAAAAAATGTAATTAATTCTATAGGTCATTACAGTAATCAAATGATATGTGAGGGTTCGAAAGAAATTTTGAATTATATTTTTATTTAGTTCTCCTCACACATCTTATGCCATCTGGGGGAGAACTAAGAGAGATGCTGTCGAAATTTTTTTCGACCTCTATTGCATATCGTTTGATTACTGTACTTGATCTATAGAATTAATATAATTTCTAAATGAGATAGGACCTTCTATACCTATTAGTTGATGGTAGGATGTAATTATTATATAAATCATTTGAAATAATAAAATAATATTTAGCTATTGCCTTGCATTTGTATATGCAGAATCCTTAGATAGTGTGCTATGGACTGTAGTTGGATGGACCGTCAATAGTCGATGGAGTGATTTTACTAAATACAAAGATGGTGTAGAGTACTTTTATAATTATATTTTTAAGAATACGACACTCTTACATCAAGGGCGACTCATTGCCCTTGTAAGAGATGTAGCAATAGAAAAATACTTGATAGGATACAATGACTATCTATTTATATAGAAGTAGATTTATATCCAAACTATAAGCATTGGTATCTGTATGAAAAAATATGGGAGACAGTTGTAAGGGTCAGAAATAAGTAGGACAGGAACACAGATAGAATAATCGACATGGTTGAGGATGCTGTTGATCCTGAATTTAATTAGGATGTGAAGGACGATCCAAAAGCTGGCAGTGGTGATTTCTATCATATTCTGAGAGATGCTGATGAACCATTATGGTGGAATATAAATACACACTGTATTATCGACTGTATCAAAGTTATTAAACTTAAAGATCGAGTTTAATATGACCGTCAACTATTACGATAGGATGGTAGCAATCATAAAGAAAATGCTACCAAAGGATAAGAAGCCTGTTAGAGTTTCTATGCCTCAAAGAAAATGGTGAAAGGATTAAGCATGGGATATAAAAGATAGATGCATGTCATAATAATTGCATACTTTTCTAAAGAAGAACCAATTGAAGAGCTCATGTGACGTATGCCGTGAAAGCTAATTTAAGCTGAAACAAGAGGATAAGAATCAAAAGACATACTATACGAGTTCTTTGATACCTTTTCCTCACTCCTAGGCTTCAGAAGCTCTATTTATTCAAGAGTACTGCCAGACAAATGAGATGGCACAAAGAAGGGATTTGCAAATATTCTGATATGATGACTTATCCATCAGACAGTGAGGTATAGAAGAAATTTGATGCTTTCCATCTTTTATTTGCTCAAAAATCATGTAATGTCAAACTAGATCTATTATCGATGGATTTATACTATTCAGTCATACAGCAGCTCCTTATTCATGTTGGCCAGTCTTCATTACTCCATGTAATCGACCATCTGGGATGTGCATGAAAGAACATAACATCTTTCTTACATTAGTCATTCTTGGATCATGACACCTTGGTAGAAGCATTGATGTATATTTAAGGCCTTTGGTTGATGAGCTGAAATTCTTATGATCCGATAGCATACGTACTTTTGATGTATCGAAGAAACAAAATTTCATAATGAAGACTGCATTAATGTAGATCATTAGCAATTTTTCTGCTTATAGAATGCTTCAGGATAGAGCACTTATAGGAAGCTAGCATGTCCCTATTACATGGAGAATACAAAAGCATTTCAGCTTAAGCATGGTCATAAGTCCTGCTGGTTCGATTGTCATCGTCAATTTCTTCTAAGCATCATCCTTTTCAAAAGTAGTGGGACAATTTTAGAGAAATAAAATAGAGAAAGGATAAGGCACCTCCATGACTCAGTGGTATGGAAGTATTTCAGAGGGTATCCTAACCTAATAAAGTCCAGTTTGGCATACTATTTGATAAGCAAAATCTCGAGGGTTCAATAGAACTCATAATTGGGTGAAGCACAGTATTTTTTGAAAATTGCTATACTAGTCTACCAATTTGATCCGTCATAACTTGACACCATGCATATTGAGAAGAATATTTTAATAATATTTTATACACTATTATGGATATTAAGAGCAAGATGAAGGACAACCCCAAGGTCCGAGCAAATATGAAGAATATATACAAGCGTCCTCTATCAGAGCTGGTTGAGGTATCTCTAAAGAAATTTTTGAAGTCGAAAGCATCTTACACCTTAACAAGGGAGCAGTTGAAGGATGCATATTAATAATATAAAAATTTTAAATTTTCAGATGGTTATGTAAGTAATCTAGCTTGGTGCATCAATATCAAAAATTGCAGTTCTATGGGCTAAAGAGCCAGACTGCCATGTCTTCATGCAATGATTATTCCCATTGGCTTGACGTGATCTCTTTCCAACCTATATGGAGTTTTTTGATCGAGCTTAGTCTTTTCTTCAGAGATATTTGTGCCACTGAATTATCTGTTGACCACATCTCTAGTCTTAAGATAGCAATGTGAGACTATATGCAAGTTGGAGAAGATATTTTTTTCTAGTTTCTTCAACTCCATGGAGCACCTCGTGATTCATCTGACATATGAAGCTAGGGATGGGGATCAGTGCAGTATAGATAAATGTATCCATTTGAAAGATATATGCACAGTCTTAAAAAGAAAGTAAAAATAAGATCAGAATCAAGATTCTATTATAGAGACTTACATAATTAAAAAAATTTAATTTCAACCGACACTACTTTAATCCTAGTGTACAGACAAAGCTGACTCAAGTGGATCAAATGATAATGGTGGTGGTAAGGGATCAGAGATGGAGATCTCAATATTTTTCTTTCTACTCGTGAATTTGGGCATGAGGTTTGTCGGATATTAACTAACACTGAAATTCGATAGACAGAGACATATTTTGTTAAACTATATGGAGGTCGACCATATATTGAGTAAGTATCTATCATAATTTCAATTCTTTAATCACTTATTATTATGTACTTATCTTATGCCTGTATAACAATATAATGAGATCTGAGATGGGACAATCTGAGGATAAGTGAAAAAGAAATTTTCACTCAGTGCCCATAAAACTTTACAAATTGATTCCACCAATTGGTAGGAGACCATTGTCTGATCATTTATTTTATTTTTTTTAAATTATTCTTTTTATAATATGCAGGTCATGCAAAGGGGTGAATCATTTCTAAGAAGCTAAAATCATTAGCTATGACCATCAAAATATATGATATATTATAATAACTGTAACGTAAATGATTTTAAATTTGACACCCAGAAATATAGATATCATAAGAGTATAATGAACAGTGATGTGTGTATAAAAGATAGCTAGTAGGAAGAGTCGAGAGTGACTACTATGAAATCCTCAAAGAAATGATCAAGTCGACCTACCTTAGAGGTCGTACTATTTTCTATTTATGTGCCGATGGTTTGATACCGACAATTGTATGAAAGTTGATCCACACATGGGCTTATTGAAAACAAACATAGATCAAAGGCATATGTCAACGATCCTTTGTGCTAGCTCAACAAGCTGTTCAAGTGTATTATACTCTTTTTCCATCAAGAAAGAAGAAGAAAAGATTGGTGGGTTGTATATAAAATTAATCTCAAGCCATTCATTACTAGCTCGAAGAAGAAGAACAAGAGCCCCATTTATCAGAATACTTTAGGAGATGAAACATTAAGAGTTCATCAGCCTTTAATAAATGCAAAGTTGGATGCTCTAGAAATTCTCCTACATGATGGCCAACATGAGAGGTAGACAATACTAAGTTTATTTTAAAGGAAATTCTATCCAAGAAGGTGAAGAAAAGGAAGAAGATGAAGAAGTGGAAGAAGAGGAGGAAGAGGAAGAAGAATCTGATAGGTACCAAACATTTGAAAAGGTGATGAGTAGTCGATCCTAAGTCAAAGGAGTCAACTATGGTATAATTGTATTTACTTTGTGGTGTGCTTGTTTTATTTGCTTTTATATTATCTTGCATCATTTCAATTATTACATTGCTTGCCATAATTGTATAATTAACCATGAATTTATTTATTTTTTTCAGAGATTATAGAATGACTACTCTTAGAGGATGAAGCCATGCTAGCTGAGAATAGAGCTTTAGAGGAGAGAACTCTCGTGCGGTCAACTCATATAATTCTGCGGCATCCACACCACGAGGTAAACTCTAACAGTACAAAAGTTCTCCATTAGATTATTTGATCCTTTATTATCTGATATAATATTCTTTATGATCTTCTGCTACTCTCAGATTTGGATAATGTGGAGTCACCATTGACCCCATAGTCACATGGAACAGTAGCCAACTCTCAGTCTTAGCACCATGGTAGAAGATCCGTCCAGCTCGCAGCACCTCCGACTCGATCAGAGGATAGAAAGCTCATGCACATTCAGAGCTGCTCGTAAGTACTAGATCTTTGAAAATATATTTAAAAAATTTTATTCATTTTAAATCAATAATTATTATTCAAAATTAATTTTACAGAATATTTAGGGAGCCTAGGGTGTCTTGTATGATTACCAAGATTATCCGATGATTGATGCCGAGATAGTGAATGAGTTCTTCAGTTGGCCGTCGGGGCTTGGATGCTGCGTGGGAGATGTTCTGGTAAGTCAAAGGTATTTAATTTTTAAATTCGTGATATGTTGATATATTTATATTCTATTTATTAATACATACCATCCTTTATTCGTAGTCATATTATCGCTTGAGACTCCAAAGGATGAGAAGGCCGACTGTCAGACCTTGAGAAGGTTGCCATATGTAGGCTCTAGATGGACTATACCATCTCAGACAGGCCTCATTGAGTTCTCTAGTTTCAAGTCACCATCAGACTGAAAGTCTTCATGAATCACTAGATGCGGACGGACGTATGGGAGGCTCTTGTGACCATGGAGTAGTAAAGAGTACCTGATAGACGCAAAAGGCCCGACAGGGGACGGCCTAGCAGATCCGATCAAGCATACTGACAACTCCATTGGCACACATATTACAGTAGATAGATTGATAAAATTAAAATTTTAAACTTATATTAATCTCATATTTAGTTGATTATATGTTTATTTTTATTAATTAATTTTATTATTTATTGAGACACAGTAACTGAGTCATGTACCAAGTAGTTATAGTTGTGGGAGGCTATACACTAGTCTTGGAGGCTGGTGATTACTTAAATTTTAGGTTTAGACGGATCGCAGTAACTTAAAAGATTGTTATTAAGTTTTTATATATATTGATATATATAATAGTACTTATGAATTTTTAAACTATGTAGTGGATTACGTGGAGTACGTCGTAGCATGGCACGATGAGACCTATCCTCTCACCCCTCCTTGATCTCGAAGGTAGCTTAGGGCCACGAAGGGGTGAGTAGGAGCCGGATCATAGGGTTCGGGCATAGCTTCACCCTCCAACAGCTCTCTGATTTCGACATCCTCTTCTCAAACCTCGATGATCCAGATGTGGGGTGATGCACGTATTGAGGAGATCGTGCAGAGATTTTTTGCTAGCGATCTCAGAGCTTTAGAACACCATTCGCGACATAATTGTTGAGATTCTTCGGATCCATATCTGTGCGATTAGTTAACTCGTTGTCACAACCATCACAGCAGGTAAGTCAAGCAATATTAATAAATTTATTACTTATTTTAAATTTTTATATTTAGAAGCTTCACATAGTTAGGCTTGAATCGAGGAAAGGGATCTAGGGTCAAAAGTCAATCTACCTATTTGATGGATGGATGGAGGTGTAGATATGTCTGTATTATCAAATGAAATATGTAGGAACAATCCGTTCAAGAATCAGATGAGTATATCGAAATATATCCCTCCATGCAGTTTAGACTTGAGGGGGAGAGAGATATCTAGGATGTCAAAATTAAATTTAACTATTGATGGATGGGTAGAAATGTCCATAGCTTCGTATCATCGAATAAATTTATAGGAATAATTCGTTCGAAAATTGAAGAAGTATATCGAAATATATCCCTTCGTGCTAGTTTAGGTTTCAAGCTAGAGGAGGGAGTATCCAGAGGTCAAAATTTAACTTAACCATCTGATAAAGTACTTGTTAAGGGTATTTATATATTATTCTGTATCATTGAATGAAATATGTAGGAACAATCCATTCGAGAATCGGAGTAGTATATCAAAATATATCCCTCCATAAAGATTTAGGTTGAGGCGCATCAATTACAATAGTTTTATAATTTTAATTAATTTAATTTTAAAATTATTAATAATTTTATTTTATTATAGAATACCGGGACATCCAGCTCTTATCCATCTACTACTACAGAGGACGTACAGGAATATAAATAGGAGGACGATCTTTCTTGAATTTTTTTTTTTAGTTTTGATGTAATGTATTTGATATTTGAGCGATGTTATTTATACAATTTAATTTTGATTAATATATAATATTATTTTTTATTTATGACGGTGATAGTTAATTATTAGTTAGTATAATATCTATAAATATATATTGCTTGTTAATTTAATTATAATAGATTTTAGTAAATATAATTACTTGTTAATTAAATTATATTGATTTTAATAAATATTATTATTTAAATATTTTTTAAAAAAATAATTATTAGCGACGGTATTACCATCGCTAAAAAATATTAGTGACGACTTATTAGAGATAGAAATACCGTCACTATTATTATTTTTTAATTTTTTATTTAAATTTTAGAAAATATTATAAGCGACAGAAAGCCATCGCTAATTGCCATCGCTACTACTTATACAACTTTAGCATCGCTAATTGCCGTCACTAATATGCAACTTTAGCGTCAAGCTTTTTTTTGAATGCTTTTTAGCGACGGCTTTGCGTCACTAATAGCATTAGCGATGATATTTTCATTATCAGCGACGGCGTTTGGCTGTCGCTAATAATCAATTTTCTTATAGTTAAGGACATATTTCTTGATAATGTGATTGCATGAAAAATTTAGGAGACAAAACCAATTCACTAGATGTGATATATCCAACCATAGCACTAGCATGGAAACCAATTCTCACTTCCTTGTTACTTTGCTTTTGGCTAAATTTAAGCAGGCCATAACTGCTTAATAAAATTAGTTTTACACAACCACAACAAGGAAGCCATAAATATAAATGCATAATACGAGAATATTCCAATCACTATTACAGTAAACAACAAAATCAAAAGGAGGAAAAAGGTGACTAGCACCCTATCTAGGCCAGCCCCTTACTCCATCCAATGTCCATATCCAAAGAAATTCGATGGATCTAGATGAGGGTGGTCCAAAGGACCCACAAACAAAGATCAGTTTAATTGTTGTTTTGCCATTCATGGAGAAAAAAAGGGTCCGAACTTTAACATCGCCATGACGAAGGATCTAAATTTTATACTTTAGCGAGTATTGAAATTAATGATTGTCAGTGAGTTTTTCGTTGCAATAAAAATAATGAAATTATGAATAGACTTTCTAAGCCCGAAAGAGAGAATTAACATTGAACATGTAACCTTGAAATTAAGTCATTCATGCTCATTTTTAATAAAGGATTTTGGTTATGACAAAATAGATAACCTTTCTCTTTATCTCAAGTTTGGCAATTCTATGATTAAAGAATTTAATTCCTGCAGATTGCTTGCATTCACTTGGCATGCATGTATTGCCACCTTACATACTATTGTAATAAGAGCTAATGGTGCATCTGACAAGGAGAAATGGATAAACAATTGTGATAGCATCACATCCATCAAGTTGTTCCACGATTGAGGTGCTTTCTATGATAAGAAATCCGTTAACATCTTAATAATATTAAAGAACCAGACTACCTAACCCATCCCCTTCAAAGCCCATGCTAGAAATCAACTGAGTCGCAACACCTATCAAATCTTTTAAGGGGAGCTCTATATGTTTTGGTTTTCCACTAGTCATTGTTTTACCAGGTTTCAATCAGAGCCTCTACAATGTTGGTTGGTGGAAATTAGCCCAGTTAACTGTTTGGAAGATTGAATTGTTTATGAATTCTCAGCCTCATTCAATTCAGCAGTTCATAAAGGTAGTTGATCCTAAATGAAAAGGCAATTTTGGCTCTTTTTTCCGATATTACAATTTTCTCTAAAAAAGAGACCTTCAGTTTTTTTTTTTTTTTTTTTTTTTTTTGGAGGGAAGGAGAACTTGAGTTCTACCTCTGGATTAATTCACCACCATTTCATGTTTAATCTGCGTTGACCTAAAATTTAATTCCATCCCTTTATTTTAGTAAACTTTTATGTATAAAAGGTTAAAACAAATGTACTTATGTTACTAAAAAATAAAAGTGTTCGTCACTAAAAAAACAGAAGGTGTGAAAAGCGTGAAGTCAAGTCAATTTATGCATAAGATGTTAAATATAAATGCTAATCGTGCGTGGATTATGATCGTACCTGGATCTGCCAGGTAGCCAGATTGCATAATACTCCAAACAGTTGGGCTGTACTTGTTAAGGCTCCTCTTTATCTCGCGGTGATTGGCAGACTTGCAACCTAACCATTAAACTATTCATTGCTAACCAACCATTGACTTCAGTATATATCTTCAACTATAAATGTCATGCATCATCCCTTCTCCAACTCGATCTTGCACCCTCTAACTCCTCCATGGCCTCCTTCCAATCCAATATTCCTCTCCTTTTCCTTCTCTCTTTGATGGCCGCGGTGGCCTCAGCCTCTGGTGGTGAGTTCAAACTGGGAAAAGAGAACTCGACCCACCTCCATTTTTACATGCATGACATCCTTAGCCAACCCAACCCCACTGCCTTCCGGGTTGTGAAAGGGCCACTCAAATTGCCAGCGTTGCCAAACTTCAACTTTGGAGATATTTTTGTGATAGACGACCCACTGACCGAGGGGCCAAACTCTACGTCGAAGCTCGTCGGACGGGCCCAAGGCTCGTATGTGTTTGCATCCCAGGGTTCAGACGGAGCTCTGCTATTGACAACCAACCTTGTGTTCAAGGAGGGGAAGTACAATGGAAGCACGCTTTCCATACTGTCGAGGGATTCTATCTTTGCACCGGTGAGGGAGTTGCCGGTGGTCGGAGGGACCGGCATCTTCCGTCTGGCTCGAGGCTATGCTCTCTTGAAGACCTTCTCATTCAACACCACCTCGGGTGATGCTGTTTTGGAGTTGGATGTTTATGTCATGCACCATTGATTGATATGCCATTGCTTGTTGTTCTCTCTTGTTGGTTTTCTTTGTTCTTGGATTGAGTCCTTGATGTCATATTGTTCTTTCCAATAATCGTTATTACTCACTTGGATATTTGTGATGTTATGATACTTTTGTTATTCATTTCAATCCAGCGTTTGTGTTCATGATAGATGTTGTTGCGCAAGATAATATTGTAGCTTGCAAAGAAAATGCACCCCGGATTGTCAGGTGGACATTGGAGATAAACAGAAGACGTGCATGGCCATAGAAGACTGATTTTTCGTTTTTCCTCTTTTTATTTTGTTCTTCACTCTATTGACTTGCCGGCCAACTTTTTATATTGTTTCTTTCTGTAAAAGAAATTTAGTTAATTATACTGTTACAAGATGAGTCCTTTTTTATTTTTATTTTTATTTAAAAAAAAAAAAAAGATGAATCCTTGACTTGGACTTATAATTTGATATTGTTCCAGGCCGGGTCTTTAACTCCGGTCTATAGTTTAGTATTGTCTGAAGGCAGACCACTAAGTTATCCGCCAATTTAACTAGAAAACTTGCCATACAAGTTCAAAAAAAAAAAAAAAAGTAAAAATAAATTTGACCTTTAAAAAATAAAAAACTAAATTTTACACAAATTGTAATAATATAATAATAAATATAAAAAAATGTTACACATATTTAACATAGAAATCAACGTATAATTAGAGAGAGAAAGAGAAAGTTTAAAATCTTTGAACTTGAGGATGAGGGAAACTGGAGAGGAGGCTACAACTATGGAGAAACAATTTTAGTTATCATAATTTGCATTGACAACATCGAGATAAGAGCATGGATTCCAAACTAATTTTGTTTTTTGAGGAGCCCAATCCCTTGATTAACATCCACATGTTTGATAATGGGCACCATATAGCTGTGGCAATGTCCTGTGACCTAAACCAATTCCCACATCTTGGATACGGGAGACTTAAGAAAAGTCAAAGTGGCTCTCATCTTGTTTCTTGCATTTTTTTTTTTTACATAATTATACTTTTGAATAAAAAAACCATATAATATTTTTAAAAAAATGTGAGAATAAATTTGACTTGTGCAATCTTCGGCGTATTTCTGCTCTCAAGTCTATAAATTATCCCTGGACATTTTCTCAAGTCTATAAGTTAGTACATGATTATTAGTTATCAAAATACGTCATTTGGAGTTTACTGAAATTCTAATGTATTCATATATACTACTAGAGGTCCTGGTTTTGATTATATCATCTTCCAAAATTTTGTCTCACTATTCTTTGTTTCGACAGTCATTTATCTTTTAGCGTTGGCCTGGGCATTGAAGTACAAACCCGTATCTACCGAAAAAAAAAAAAAAAAGTGTAGAAACACCAAACTTGGAAGTCTTCTAGGGCATGGGTATTTCAGTCATTTCAAATTCAGATGGTACATTTCGTAACACTATTAAATATCATGAATATATATATATATATATATATATATATATATATATATATATATATATATATATACGCACCTGCGTGTGGAGGAGGCCGTTAATTAATGTAATCACATGAAGGTAACTCCGAGGCGATCAACGCTCCCCTTCGGGTCCCGGGCCTTCCGGCCGTGAAGTGGATCTCCATGATCCTTAAATGGTAACGTGTCAAGATTCCTGTGGTCCTCCAGAACTCTATTAACAACCGCCCCACAACCAAGTCAACTGTTACCCAGCTGCAAGATGATTGGTCTAATTCATGCGACTTAATGTAATAAGCGGGTTTGGGTGGCATCTTTCACGCGAAAGAGCCATTGATTTTTTTTTTTTTTCCCCCCCGACATCAGCCATTGGATCTTATATTGCACATATCTTAAAGTATTATAATTTATTTTTTCATTTATTTTTATAAATTTCAAAATAATATTACGTAGTTCAATGATCGATGTTATAAAAGAAAGTGAATCATTTTTCACACAAAAGATACAAATACGGTCCAAGGAACATTTTATGTCCCCCACCAAGCATGCATCTAAAAGCATTTTACCTATGATAAATAACGGGCATCCGTCATCGAAAGATTGGTGCAACTTGGTTTTCTCAGGAAAAGCTTGCAATTACTCAAGCTAATTGAACACGTCAAGTGCAAAGTTTATTTAATAATAAAAATATAGTCATAATTAAGTCTCAAAATTCTGTGAAGCTTCGTTAGCTAAATTTAGTAACACATCGTGGCCAGCTCATGAGTTAAATATGAGCCAAACTTGAGCATCTGCCATCTATTATCATGCATGACTTCATCCATGGTACCCTTCTCATCTGAGAACTTGGATTGTATCATTCATGTGAACAAATGATTCAACTTTCTTCATACAAATCCACCATTGGATCATCCCACTACTTGCTTTGAGATTTATACAGATGGATGAATGAAGATTAGAGTACTTTTAAATCTATGCAATGGGTGGTCCGATAGGGGATACACGAAAAGTAAGGTAAATCATTCCTTGATGTGAAAGATGCAACTCAACTTTGAACAAATCCAATGCGGCTTAATATATACTCTGTTAGCTCATCCACACCCGTGCCTTCAACTTTAGGCCATAAAAATAACATTATTTCCTATGCATACGATGCACGGTGGCAGTCGGATATCATTTCAAATAACTGTATAACTCGCAGCAGCCATTACTATACTCATTCATCACCAAGGTAGTTGTTATTTGCTAGCTTCCCTCGTTGCCTCCTCATCAACGAACCCATCTCTCCTTATGCTTGCTGCTAAATGGAAAGGTCAAATAGGCCTTGATAAAATGGTTAAAAATTGAACAACCTTGCATAATATATTTCCTACCTTATTACTAATTATTGATAATTAATTAATCATTAACTAAAATTAGAAGTGCTTATTTGGTCATATTGACTTTTGGGTATTTGATATGGTCAAATAAATTATTCCATCAGCACTTAATATGGGATAGTGCTTGCCGTTGGGGCATTATTAGAGGTATTTCAAGAATAAAGAAGAGCAGTGTTCTAAAATTTGAATGGTAAACTCTTTGCTAAGTTGGTATATTTGGTAGTCTATAAATACCAATCTAAATCTCTAAGTAAATCAATGAATCCACACTCAAAACTCCTGCTATGGAGACAAAATCTAAAGCTGCCCAACCACAAAATTGTGCACTTTTCTCCTCTTTTTTTTCCTTTTTGCCATTCATCTTGCTCTTTTAATTTGCTTCTATCATGCTTCTGACCTGATATTATAAGTCAAAATTATGGTAATTACTGTATACTTATGAAAAACTCTTATCACAATCGTGTAAGATATTTTAATATGATATCAAATGCATTATAGTGAAAATAATTTAAATAATTAAAATTTTAATTTTAATTAATTAATAAATCTACATAATAAATAAAATTCAAGCATCTTACACCAATTAAACCTCAAATAATAAATCTATAAAAATTAATAATAACTATACTAAATTTAAACTATGTTGATATTGTCGAATCTTGCTTTTGTTCCATTCCGATAGCAGTACCCATATCCACAACTAAGTATCTAGATCTGTAAAATAAAAAAGACTAGTGAGCCTCATAATCCAGTAAATAATGCATATCTTAATTAGATAACTTATATAATAACATAAAATACAATAGTCACGTACAAGTTATCATGAATTAGTATAAAAATATAATCAATTAATTTTTAAAACATAAATCCAATAAATCTAGTATCTTTCAAATATTCATATTTATGTTCATAAATTTGGTTCAAAATAAATTATATCCAACTCAGTAGTCTTTAATTATAATTATCTTATAGCTAGACTAGAAGCAGAAATAAACCATACTTATATCATCTGGAGTAAGCAGAAGTATTGTACTTATATCCTACTATGTGGGCCAAAACTATCATATTTATATCCTGTGATAGGGATAAATAGAACAATAAGCTTAGTAATAGTTAGAATACCAATGCACAACACTCAATTAGTAAATTCCAAAATATAGTTAGGCTAAGAGTTCAAATCTAATATACATCAAAGTTCTTTTTACAAAATAACATATATATCATAATTCAATCAAAATATGCATATATGATATAAGATCCGCAATATAATAATATTTTGATATTAAAATTATGTGTTTATTTTTTATTTAAAGAATAATTTTATAAGATTAATAAATCATATATAAATGATTGATAATTTATTTGATGTTAAAAAAATACTATATACATGCAAAAATCTTAAAAAGATTGATAATTACTTATCTTGTGAGAACAATGAGTGGATAAATCTATCTAATCCAAGAGTCTTGTTCAAAACCTAATATCCAAATTATATTTTATTTAATTATAGCCAAAATGGATCCAAAATAAAATTCTAAATCTCAATACCACTTGGACCCAATAATTAGAGAATATTACGATGAAATTTAGCGCAATATGAAAAAAATAAAGAAAGGACATGACAAACTAAGTCGCAGTGTCCAATGGCTCAAGTTGAGACATGGAATAATAATCAAAATAAAGTGTGGACAAACAATACCATAGGGATTAATGATGATATAGTCTTAGTTGTGTTAACATGGCTAGGTAGGGACCAACATCTTGCATGGCCACTAGGGTGGTTCAAAATTATTTGCTAGAATCAATCAAACTTGCAAGGATCTTTTGGTGTCCATCCAACATCGTAGAGAAAAAGTGTGTTAAGAGAAAGTGAGAAGAAGAAAAAGATTGAGAGAATAAAAGAGAGAAAAGACAAGAAAGAGGGCAAGCAACCATGAGTTTCTGCCACCTAATATAGAGTGAAAATCATTGGCAATAGGCGGTGGTCATGCTAGCGGCCATTGCTAGCCATCAAAAGGTGAAAGCGAGTAGTAAATGGACAGCATGAGGCTAGAAAATAAATTAAAACTAGAGAAACTAAAGTGCAACCATCTTGAATGGAGCCTTAGCTTGCTCACCAACTAAGGCTTGAACATCAACCTCAGTTGGGTAGAGAAGGATGGCATAATCAAAAAATTAAAGAATAATGGTGAGTTGCAAATAAGGGAGATCAAATTTAGAGCTGTTCACAACAATTTCTCATGGGAGATCCAGGCAATTGAAATTCAATTAAGAAGATAAATATTGGAAAAGAAATAAGCTAGAGTTGGGCAAGACTCATAACTCATCTCTGCGAGACTACATATTAATGATGATCACCATGCATTCCAAATTGGTAGTTATGGCTCAACCACACAAGAGGGAGAGAGAGATGGGAGAGAGATGAGGCACCTCTCAAGAGAGTGGTGGGGCTACCAAACAGCCAGTAGAGTCCTTCTTGCCATCAATGTTTGAGGAGGTGAAGTATACATCCTTCAATTGAAAGAGTGTAAACAAGATGAACATAAGCGAGTTAGCTAGCCTTGGCTTAAGCTTGGCACTTTTCACAATAGACCCAGGCTCGAGCTAGCTCCTTTGACCTTGAGTTGAACTTGAGATATTTATAAATACCTTTTTTAGGAATATTAATAAGTGCTCCTTGGTGATGACTACATTCGAGACAAGGAAGGAAAAAGGTGGCAAGTGAAATTATGAGGCCCAGCTCATAGGCCAGCCTAATTGAACACAAGCTTGATCCATTGACTTGCCTAGAGTATCTCTTGGTTCGAACCAAAATCCATGGGTTGGTAAAGTGGATGGCTTGGATGCCCACCTCAAATTTATTGGGGCTGTCCTATTTGATGGTAAAAAAAAAAAGGAAAGAATGGAGCTTAATTTGCTGTGTTCGAATCTTGATTAATTATGGCTTGATTAGCCTTCATATAATCTTTACATATGTTTTTGAAAATTTAGTGGAATAAGTAGTCAAAGCAAAAACACTAGGTCTTGGGAGGAAACGAAGGAATTAAGTAGGTCTTTTGCTTTTCTACTCAAATGAGTCTGAGTACTCCCCATTCCCTCCTTCCTTATTCAGTTGGGAGAAGAAAATCTATTCACCACCAACTCTAATCAAGGTTTGAGATTTAGGCTTATTGGAAAAGCAAGGAGAGATACTTCATCGAAGTGACTTTGGCTTTCCACCAAAAGAAGTCACCTTGATCATTTTTTACCCCATTTCTTCATGGAGTAAAACTTGTGTTGGCCTCTTTGACCATTCTAGAGAAACCAAATACCTAAGGTGAGTTCATGCCTACTTAAAGTGACTTTAAATATGTATATATGAGCAACCAAATACACCCACAATGTCAATACCTCTCAAGCACAACAACAAACTTGGATACATCCATGACCTAACCCAATTGCTAGGTCTAGGTACATGACTATCTATAAATTTCTCAAAGCATAAGTAAAATTATAATCCATATTTATTAAATCATTTCCTACAATCACATACTAGATAAAATCATCTAACTGTGATACTACATAAAAGTAATCAATAGTTTATGAAATCTCAAATTAACCAATGTACATCAATTCTGCAACATTGTCTCAACAAGAAGGAATTGCTTTAATTAGAACTATTTTCTTTCAATATGAAAAAAAAAATCTTTAACAAAATCCAATAATTTCATGAAACAATCTAGAAACTCTATCTAAAATAAAAAGCTCTAACTAGAGCTCTCCTAACTAGCATTAATGATTGAACTTCTTTGATTTTGTCAAGAAGCTCTAGTAAATCAATCTATTATAGTAAAGTGGTGAGCTAGGATTCTAATAACAGTATCCTTTGGTAGAAAATAAAATTATTAAAGACACTATGTCAATTTTTTCAAAAATCATTTGCAATTACAATGGTAAACAATAGGCATTAATCTAGAGTGAATAGTACATAGTACATCATATTCATTAACTAACATAACTTGCAATAATACTGTTGCACCATATTTTGTCCATCTGATGACGTGTTCCAACCTCAAGTACATGGTGGACACCTGGCTTCCTGATACGGAGAACTCGAGATGCAGAATCCGTGCGGCCTCGAAGTCATCGATAAGCAGTCGATCATCAGAGATCAGCCGCTTGACAGATCCAACACCATGATTTCTGAATGATGATATCTTCTTTCTGACTTAGCTCTTTATAAGCCATCCACCAGATAGATGCCTTCTGAAAAAGTTGGCACGCAAACCTTGCAGAATTGACACTCTGGCCCACCCACTATCCCTCCAACATGGGCAATAGGCTTTGCGATAGCCTACTAACATCCATTACTATGGTTCTGACATCCATTACTCCAACTCTGGTGGATGCTAACCACCTGACAGGCTCCCTTCTATGAAAGATAGGGGCAAGAGAGATAGGAGGGACCTTTTCTACCACCCTTTAGAGGAGGAGAAGAGAAGAGGGAGGACCCTTCTCCAACCATAAAAAAAGAGAGACCCTTGCTCTCACTATCTTTCTTCCATTATTCTCTCTCTTCGACTGCCACTAAATTAAGCATCAGAGAGTCCCCCATCGGAGAACCCCCATCTTGTTCTCTAGTATGCAGACTTTCTTTGCAGGTGATCGGAGTTTCGACTTGGCACCCACCGACTCCAGCAGGATACTCGTTCTGAGCCATTCAGTTCAGGTACTCCACCATATCATCTAGTCAAAGAAAAGCAGCAATAGATTGGTGCTAGAAAAGGAATCCCTGATCTCATTTTCTTGAAGAAAATGGTACAGACGAGATCCCGCTGGTAGTCTTCCCTGCATAGTGCACTTGACGCACAGGATGTCGGAAAGTAGCCTCCCTGGTCGGATCCTATCAACGTGTTGATGGGGCAAGTCCAAGCACTCACAGCTGCAGTACAGCAACTACAATGAAGTGCGGTAAGGACCCAAGCTTCATAAGCAGCTCCATCTAGTGCAGCCACCAGACCTACATGGATGGATCAGAATGAGGGTGCTGATGCTCAGACTCAGCTCGAGCTTCTTGTTAATGATCATGATTAGCAGAGCTGGCTCCACAATGCCCACCTCAGTGCTCCCAGATCTCAAGAGGAGACAATTGATGACAACGATCGTCGGAGCCCTCCAAGGAAGACCTCACCTCAAGCTCGCACTAGCACAACTCCCAGCAAGAAGATGAACTCGAGAGAAAGGTCTGAGAACTGGAAATCGAATTAGCAAACTCCAGGAAGCTATCCGTTAGCAAGATGATGGCTCCAGCTTCAGAACCCAGCCACTATTCTCTCAAGAATTTCTATGCAAACCGATCCATTCCTTCGAGAAACTAGAAAGTGGTTCGTTACGCACTTCGATAGTCAGAGGTCACAGTCGAAAGATAATAATAGCCTCTTCTCTACTGAGCAAAGAGAAGGTAAGCTATCAAGAGACTATGTGCTGCATCTTAATGCAGCCACGCCTGAAGTCCATGATTTCAATGAGTCCGTCGCCATGTTAGTGATGAAACAAGGACTCAAGTACTAGCGTCTAACCTTCTCTCTTGATGAGAATTTTTGAAAGACTACGTCGACATCCTAGCCCAAGCCTAGAATGCACTCAAACCGAGAAAGCCAAGATCCATTATCAAAAAGAAGAGTGAAAGAAGAATAGCGATAAGAAAAGACCCTATGATAATGATTGCAGAGCTTTAAAAGAAAGAGAAGAGAATCACCCTTCGAAGACAAAAGAGGGCAAGGAGACCTCCATGATGCTCTCATGACTGCATCTCTCTACCCCTTGCACTCAAATCCTAATAGAAATCAAAGGCCAAGACCACCTATGATGGCCTGAAAAGATGAGAGCGAGACCGGGCCGATGAGGTCGGGAGAAATGCTACCATTTTCTCCGTGATCATGGCCACGATGCCAAAGAGTGTCACCAGCTGAAGGACGAGATCGAGGACCTTATCCACCTCAAGCACCTTGAAGTTTGGATAAGGATCCGATAGAGGATCCATATCGGATAAAAACTGATGCAGAGGATAACAACCTCGATAACAATCTGATGGCTAGAGCCATAGATATAATCTCGAGACCTACTGGCAGCAGGGGGTAGGAAGCAAGGAGGATCAAGTGATGAGCTTTGAGACATTGGTGTTCGATGCTAAGGGATGTAAGAAATTTCATTCTATGAGCATGGGCATCCTTGATGACATCGGGATGAAGGGAACCCCTAATCGTGGTGACCAACCACATAATCAAATGGGCCAAAGCTGAACACCCATCTCAAGTCATCGAGATAAAAGCTCAAGACAGAATGGCATCGTACCTACAGTGAGTGGCTAACCATCACAATGCCGTACCAGAGCCAATGCCTCTCAACCTAAAGATCGTATGCTCGAATGGATCAAAGCATCTAAACTCACCAAATATGATGACAAGCTTCAAACTAGGGAGTATCGTGTCAACTAATGGAAGTAACTGGATCGGGAGTCTATGCATCGATAACCTCTAACGTCACTTGGCTTCCATAGATCTGGGACTCCAAAAGACTTTGGATATGCAACTAGTAAGCATCGCAACTCTTTGTACCTTCATCATCAATAAAGTCATCCCTTTCAGTGGGAAGTCTGATCGTAAGACTCGATCGAACTGAGATCCATCATTGGAATAGCATCGAAGATCACAACCGAAGGGTCAACCCTTCGAAGACCTCACACAACCATGTACCGCTCCCTACTCATGGACAAAACAAGCAGGGTGGTCAGAGATGGCTTCAGATTGATCCTAAACAACATCTCAAAAGAGCCTTTCAAAATAATATCAGGACAACCACACAGAACACAAACAAAGAATCAAGATTTGTTGCCCAATCTTCTTCAAGATTCTGATTGGGACTATGCCAATCACCGGATTTCTTGGGATGCATCCAAAGAAAATCTTGGCCTCTTTCGAAGATCAACCGAAGTCTCCAAACTAACTGAACCCTGACCAATGCTGTGGATCCCGAAGAGCCTATTAGAAGCTCCTTTGGGGGCTAGCAGTCTGGGGATAATGTCAAGTTTCTGGAGAGACTTCATGGAACCACACCAACATCCATTCAGCCACTCCTCCAGGCCGTCGATGACTCAGAACTTGAAAGAACATCCATCGACTTCAAAATTACGATGAAAAGATGAAGGAATCAGAACTCGTTGAACCATACCTCGACATCGATGAATACTCAGGCAGTCTGAACTCCCACCATCATCGATCTACAACAAGACCTCCTACGATAGTTGACCTATCAGAAGCAAGCTCGACATCGGGGAAGACCCAACCACGATGAACTTCGCAGTTGTCATCAAGACCACAACCGAAGGCTACCAAAGAGACTGCCCGATCTCATGGCTTCTAGATGCACTGTCAACCTGTTTTAGTCACAATAACTACTCCAGGATACCCAAAGCAGAGAATCCTCCTAAACCTATAGAGATTCTATTATGGAGTCACATCGTCTTAGTGATGGTTTTTTAGGACTCACCTTTGGAAGTCCTAGAATGATGGTGGATTGACAATAGGCTCCTTCGAAAGTGTTATGGCAAAGCGGTCGCGCCAGCTCAACAACCCTCCAACCTTTGAACCAAAGCACCCGACCTCTAGATTACACTCCATCACCAACGAGGATGAAAACCGACCGCCATGCCGTCATAACCTCGACTGTAGAGCACAATGAACGACGTTTTGATCACCTCTCCTAAATACAGATGATGCACCACAGTGTACAATAGACACGAAACAACATGCGATGGCCCAGCACTAGAGTATGAACCACTTTGAGCACGAACAGTTGTCAGACTTAGGTGCACCGAACGACTACAGACACTGATCGAAGAACCATTTCAGCAACTACCCAGTACAAGTTGTCAATGTCCCTGAACTCCACTACATCCTCTTCAAATTGGTCAACGTTTAAAGAAGCATTCGACTATTTTGGCCATGTTGACGTAGTCTCATGATGGCAAAGAAGCTCACTTTGGCATGTGACTTCAAAATCCAACCAATGAACTACTTCCCAATATGAACACTTTGGACTGAAAAATGGAGGGGCAAGTGTTGAACTATATTTTGTCCATCTGATGACGTGTTCAAACCCCAAGTATATGGCGGACACCTAGCTTCCTGATGCAGAGAACCTAGGATGCAGAATCTGTGTGATCCCAAAGTGATCGATGAGGAGCCGACCATCAGACTTTGATCGCTCGACAGATCCAACATCATCAGTTTCTGACCGATGACATCTTCTTCTCAATTTAGCCCCTACAAGCAGTCCACTAGATTGGACACCTTCTGGAGTGCTTGGCATGTAGATCTTGCAGGACTGAAACTTTGTTGTACACCCCCTACCCCTCCAGATATGGGCAGCAAGCTCTATGACAGTCTACTGATATCTACTACTCTGACTCTGACAGCTACTATTCCAACTTTAGCATGTGCTAACTATCTGGCAAATTCCCTCCTATGAAAAGTAGGGGCCAAGAATGACAAGAGGGACCTTTTCTGCCTCCCTCTGAGGGGGGGAAGAGAAGAGGGAGGACCCTTCTCCAACCAAAGAAAAAGGGAGACCCTCGCTCTCACCACCTTTCTTCCACTATTTTTCCTCTCCGACTACCACTAACTTAAGCATGAAAAGATCCCCTTAAAAACTTATATCTTGTTCTTCGATGTTCAGACTTTTTTTGTAGATGATCGGAATTCCAACTTGATGCCTGCCAACACCAGCAGTGCACTCGTTCCAAGCCATCCGGTCCAGCTACTCTGCCACATCATCCAATCGAAGAGGAGCCGCAACAAGTACCACCATATAATAAACCCTTATAAATAAGATCATAAGTTATTAATTTATCCATATGATCAATGCATTACACATTGTTCATTGGCAGGGGCATTTAGTAATAGTATAGCATTTTGTTCATTAGGAATTGAAAGCCAGCAACTTGATCCCCACAAGCCTGGACTTGGATGTCTTCCATCACATGGTCCAAACACAACTCTTAGATATTTCACACTACATTGATATCAAAAGTCGGCAAGTGTTGTTACATGGTGTTTCTATTGAGATCATGAAGGTAGTTGATCCAAGACTATGGTAAGAAACCCATTAACATCCTAATAATATTAAAGAACCTGACTACTTGACCTATATCCCATCCCCTTCAAAGCCCATGCTAGGTGGATTATGCGTCGTAACACCTATCAAATCTTCTAAGTGGAGCTCTATAGACCTTTTTTTTTTCAAGTCATTGTTTTCATAATCATGTATTAACATATAGACTTGAGACAGACTTCTAACTTTTCTGGAATCTCCTCATATATACCCAACATACAAGAATTGTTTTAGGACACGAGACATTGCTACGGCTATATCTTGCCTATCATCCAACATGTGAATGTTGATGGGCTTGGGCCTCTAAGAAAACAAAATTAGTTCGGCATGAAATTAGTGCAACACATAAGAGGTTTTTATTGTTGACGGGAGTCCTAAAGTAACTAATTAACCATACTCTCGTCTCACTGTCTCCCCATGTTGTCAACGCAGTTTATAACTCTACCATCATTCTCTCCAGTTTCCTTATCCTCAAGTTCAAAAGACTTCAAACTTTCTCTTCTACAGTAAGAAACAACATAAAATTTAGCCTGCAAGTGATCAATAGTGCGAGGAAGAACATAAGAAGACAAGGCAAAATGCGGGTACCTTTAGAGAGAGAATTATCTTGCACA
>NC_026003.2:17582097-17598455 GCF_000442705.2 Elaeis guineensis | reverse complement strand
CTATTTTTTTTAGATGCAATGAAATAGTTTGGGATTGGAATCAAGTTGTGAGGAGCTTTAGATCTAGAAAAAATTAATTATTAATTTTTTTTTGAATAAAATATTTGAACACGTGACTCTAGGATGTAAACTCGTTTGGAATAATTATGTTAAGTCAACTATTGCTTATCTACCATTACATGAGTTTGGATGATGTGAATATCTTTGAATGGACAAGCCTTATATATCTTATGAAATTAAATCCTAAGGATGTGCAGCTGTCTATTGCATGTCTGGCTCGGGCCGTCTGGTTCGAGTGTGATAGAAATGGATAACAAAAGTATTATAACATCATAAATATCCAAGTGAAATTTTTATTCGAAACCACTAACGATCATAAAGAACAATCTGACATGAGGACTCAATCCAAGAACAAAGAAAACTAACGAGGGAACAACGAGCAGTACACATCAATAATGCATAACATGAACATCCAACTCCAATACAGCATTACCTCCCTCACCGGTGCCTTTCCGTCCCTTAGGAGAGCATAGCCTCGAGCCAGACGGAACTCGCCAGTCCCTCCGACCACCGGCAACTCCCTCACCGGTGCAAAGATAGCATCCCTCGCCAGTATGGAAAGCGTGCTTCCATTGTACTTCCCCTCCGTGAACACAAGGTTGGTTGTCAATAGCAAAGCTGTGTCAGCTGAATCCCGGGATGCAAACACATGCAAGCCTTGGGCCCGTCCGACGAGCTTCGACGTCGACGTCGACTTCGGCCCCTCTGTCAGTGGGTCGTCCATCACAAAAACATCTCCGAAGTTGGAATTGGACCCCGGCAAGTTCAGCGGCGGCCCTTGCACGACCCGGATGGCAGTGGGTTTACGGCCGCCATTGCTGTCATGCATGTAGAAGTGGAGGTGGGTCGACTTCTCTTTTTTTGGTGAACGGGTCGGCTTCTCTTTTTTCGTTGAACGGGTCGGCTTCTCTTTTCCCAGTGTGAACTCACCACCAGAGGCTGAGGCCACCACGACCATCAAAGAGAGAAGGAAAAGGAGGAAAGGATTGGATTGGAAGGAGGCCATGGAGGAGTTCGAGGGTGCAACCTACAGGTGGAGAAGGGATGATATTTATAGTTGAAGATATATGCTGAAGTCAATCGTTGGTTGGCGAGAAATAGTTTCATTGTTTGGCAACGCGTCGTTCGATAACCACTTAACAATGGCTGCAATGGTTTGGGATATTTTAACGGTTGCATGGCGCAGATCCGGATAGGCTCATAATCCACGCACGATTAATATTCTATATTTAACCACTGGTTTTCACACTTTTGCGTGCCTCATATGAAAGTTTGATGAAATAAATTAATGGATGGGAATTAAATTTTAGGTCAATGCAGATTAAACATAAAATGGTGGTTGGTCCTAGGGTAGGGATCAATTTTCCCCTTCCAAAGAAAATTACAATCTGGGTAGAAGAATATGCCAAAGAGGTTTTTCCCTTCGGGATCAACTACCTTTATGAATTAATTGAACTGGATGAGACTGAGAATCCATTAACAATTCAATCTTCCGGATGCTTAATTGTGCTAACTTCCTCCAACTAACATTTAGAGGCTTTGATTGAAAAATCTACACTACAACATGCAAAATCTATGATGATGCGATTTTAGTAATTCAATCTTCCGAATGTTTAATTTTGCTTACGTCCTCCAACCAACATTTAGAGGCTTTGATTGAACAATCAATGCTACAACAAACAAAATTTATAATAATGCAATTTTAGTAACACTGAGTAAAATATGTTATTATAAATATTCTCTTGTAATGGTTTTAAAAAATATTACAAAAGATATATATTATTATAGTGGTTCACTGGGAGTGATGCTAAAAGTTATTATATAGCAATGGTATCTTATATTCTATGGTAATAATTTTAAAAATTATTATAAAAGTCTATAATATTATAATGCTTATTGATGGGTATTGGTCAAGTTTTTATATTGCAAGTAGTACCTTGTAAAGAAATATTTCTGATTAAGTAGAACTTAATTTGGCAATATATAAATACTCACCATATATCAGTGAAATAAATTTTGCCATCTATACATGATTATATAACTGATAATTTGCATTGCTAATTATCTATGATTTATTATTATGACGAATTAGAATCATTATAAGCTGATTTGGATTTTTTGCAATAATAATATTTCATCACTAAATATGTATTTGAATTTTTAGAATAAATATTACATATATAATAAATTTTAGAAGTAATGAGATTTCAACGACATATATCGGCTATTATACATTTTATCTGTACTTAACAATTTTTAGTGGGTTAAGTATGTTATTTTCAATTTCATTTTGCCAGATCGATTTATTAAATTGGAACATGATCGGTCAAGTCAGATAAATAGTTGAAAAACTACTATAAGTTAGGTTTCGCTTAATATTTTTAATCTATTTCATAATCATTTTATATATGTTAGTGATTTTAATTAATTAATTTATTTTTTAATAACTTATTAATATAGGAGAGCTCACACTATCTTCTATCTACTCTAATGAAAACAAAAATCATTAATGCTTATTGATTATTAGAGGTGCAGTAAATTCAATAAAATTGATTGTACACTATATTTTTACTTGAAATTTTTTGATAGACTAAATATATTATTTTCACCTTGATTTGATCCAATCCATTTAATGAATGAGTTACATATATAAGTAAAGTCAGTTTGATGATTAGATGAAAATAGCTTTTAGTACGAGTCCCACTATTAATGCTGCAAGCAATATATTGTAACTAAATAATGACCTAAGATGTAATTACTAAAAATTTTTATGAAGATCGGATGAACCAAGTATTTGGATCATAAATCCAACCAAATTTGCATTAAAAATATATGAAAATTAAAACTACTTGAATAAAATATATAATATAAAGCATTAAATGTATTCTATATTAAATATCATGACTTTGTAATTATATTATAAATAAATAGAATCATGAATTAGTTAATTTTTAAATGACTTTAAAAAATATATAATGATAGAAATATGTTGAAATTATTGATATTTTAAATAGTTTAAATGAAAAGTTTTTAAAATATCATAAAGAATAAAATGAAATTATTCATTTTTTATTTTCTCTTAAAAAGAAGAGATTGCATTTTTTATGAATATAATTAATTTTTAAAATATAAAAACATCTTAACATATTTCAAATGAGTATATTTTAAAATGTGAATAAATATTGAATAAGTATAATAAATCATAGCTTTATACTAGAAGGTTTGTCCTAGTGGCTGGGTGGCAAATAACAATTTAAGAGTCTTAAGTTCAATCTGACATATAGATATGTATATAAGAATATTCCTTGCATGTATAGCAATAGTTACAACTACTATAGATGACTCATGATCATTATAACAAAGTTGCTTATAATGACCTAAGCAGCGGCAATAATTTTAAGTGACACAATTGGCATAGATTTTATTAATGATTTGCTGTATTTTTTTGGCATTGTTTTGTCTGTTATTATAGATTTTTTCTGCTGTACCATAAATTCTATTATAGTATAAATGGATTTATTATAGCAAAAGTGGTGCAGGAGAAGTCAAATAAGCAGTATCATTTGATAGAAAATAAAATTTTAATAGAAACTATGATAATTCTTTCAAAAATCTTTTGTAATTACAATGGTAAACAATGGGTAGTAATCCATGAATAGTGAGTAGTGTGTACTACATCGTATTCAGTAACCAACATAACTTGCAATAATACCACTACTAATAAATCATAAGTCATTAAATTATCAACATAGTCAACGCATTATACATTGTTCATCAATAGTGGTAAATAGTAATATATAGTGCATCAATTCCATTCACTAGGAATTGAAGACCAACAATTTAATCCCCATTGGCCACGAATTGGACATCCATCACAAGCTCCGATCGAACACAACTCCGGATACTTAACACCTCCAGTTACATAACACCACATTGGTATCAAAAGTCAGCAATGCAATCTCTTGCTAATCCATGTCACTACATGGCATCTAAATAAAAATGGTCTATAGGGTATAACAACTTACCACATATTCCTTTTCAACTACGCCTACCAAAAGCATCAAAAAGTGCAGTTTTATCTCAATCCAAATCTCAATTTGCTTTTAAGAGTCCTATAGATTTATGCTGACATGTTTCAAATACAAGGAAATGATTTATTAACATTTAGTGAATTTTAATATATATATATACACATTGAATAAATGCCACTATTGATCTTTCACATGATGTTCTTGAATACTACGAAGGCTTGAAATCTATACTAATATTTGTGAAAATGTTGTCGTAGATAATGCTAGGTGATATTTTCCAACTACCATATAGTTTAAACCATACAAACTCACAAATGCTTTTGTAGACTATGCTAGGCAACACTTTTCAAATGCCACCATGGATTCATATTAGACACTATATCAACATTCATAAAATGTCATCATACACTCAATTTTATTTCTACAAGAATTTCTTCAGCTATGATTACAAATAACACCATATTAACTATATATATATATATATATATATATATATCTCTGTGTGTGTGCGCGCGCGCGTGCGTGTGTAAGTATATATGTGTGTGTGTCTATATATACATATATATGTATATGTGTGTGTGTATGCGCGTGTGTGTGTACATATATAAGTATATGTGTATACATCCATACATACATATATATGTATATGTATACATATACATATATATAGGTATGTATTTATGTATGTATGTATCTATATATACATACACACACACGCACGCACACACACATACATACATACATACACACACGCACGCGCACACACACCCCATATATATATACACACACACATATACATATATAAATATATATATATATATATATATATATATATATATATATATATAGACACACACACATATATATGTTGGGAAATGTATCCCAAAAAGTCAATCGTCAAGCTGTTGACGGTTGAGCAACCAAGTATTGTAATTGATTTATTAATAAATAAAATATATTTGATATTTTCATCATAAGCTTTCATCTTCTAATGAACTCCGTTGTTATGATGAAATTCTTAGGACTATTTAGATTCGATAAAGAGAGGATTTATCGATTAGTCCTTAAAACGGTTCACGACCAACTGATAGGCTGTTAATAAGGACGACAGCTTCGATCGAGCATAGGTCGCTGTAGGTCATATGGGTTGGTTATCCTCTTAACCAAAGAGCGTGGAGACACTGGTATGACATACAGGTGAGATGTACTGGTACATCATCATTGAACGTGACCAACTCCAGAGTATTCTGCTGTCGAGAATGTCTCTAATGGGATATAGGTATAAGTGTCCCTTAGACTTGAGATCGCCTCAGTGACTTGCAAGTAACTCACTGTACTTTGGTACTGGACTAACTGAATTTCTAATTCAGGGACGGAAGGCTTCTGGGCATAGTCAAGTACTTGTGAAGTCAGAGTGTGATCAAGATGGGATTGACCACTCCAAGAGTTAGAGAAAAATGAGTCACTGTATTTCAATTTAGCAAAACCTTGGCCAAGGTAATCCATCAGATAGATTTGATATTTTGAAATACAATGTGGACAACCTGATCAAAGTTGACAGTTGAACTCTGGGGTGTCCTATGATCATTTTGGTCAAGAGGATGAATTATATGAAAACTATATCCGCATGAGTTCTAAGGATGTTGTTCTACACATTCGACCTATCCGATCGTCAGGTACCATTGCTAAATGGTCACTTCGATTGGTACAAAAATTTATTCCTGTGCTACCGGCTTAGGTTCGGACCTATGAGGTCACACACATTAGAGTTCATGATCTGATCGGATGGTTGATCAACGATTAAGAATCGTTCTAGGGTTAAATGATCAATACGATTGACATTTAACCCAGTGCAAGTGTTGCAGGAGGATCGATTAGCAATTCGATTGCTAATTGGCTTAATTTGATTAAGCCAATGGGCTGAGATTAAGTCTAATTAAATATAATTTAATTAGATTTGGTTTGGGCTTGATTGGATCAAGTCCAATTGGTTTATTGGATAAGCCAAGTGCAAGGAAAAACTAGTCCTAGTTCAACTAGGACTTGGGTCAATCTAATTTTTAATTTGATTAAAAAATTAAATCAGATTTAAATCTAATTTAATCTGATTAAATTAGGTTCTTAATTGGGTTAAAACTTATTTTAATTGGATTGATCTAATTTTGGTTTGATTTGGTTTGAGAAACCAAATTAAAATAAATCATAAGATAGAATCCTAGTAAGACTAGGATTCCACCTTGCACCACATAAGCCTTCCCCACGTCCTCTCTCTCATTCAACGCCAATCTCCTCTTATTTTGTGCAACAAAATCCCTCTCCCAGATCTCTCCCACGTTCACAAAAGGTCTCCTCTCTTCTTTCTTACATGGAAGGTGGTTTGGATCAAATCAAAAAGGAATAAGTTTGGATTTCGAATTCTATGAGATAAAGTTTTAGAAATCCAAAACTCTTTCAATTTTGCACCGAATCTATCCAAATTTTTTTTTAAATTTTTATAACTTTTAGGGTACATATTATTCACCCTTTGCTAGTGATCCATGCATGAAAATAAGGAGTAGGTACTCAAGAGTTGGGCGCCCCTTAACTTGCCATGTTTGGATAAGCCTTGACTAGGTATTTGACCTAGACAAGGACTCTATCATATCTCTCTATATAAAATGAGTTTCTTCATGAAATTTTTGAAAAAAATAGAGATTTAAGAGAGCTTTGAGCCATCCAAAAATCAGAGAGAAAGACCTTTGGGTCGTGGAGATGTAAAAGACACAAGTTAGGGTGTCTAGAGAGAGAAACGAGAAGAAGAAGAGGTTCTTCTTCTAGGGTTGTTTGTTTTCATATCTTTTCTCCCTCCATCTTAAGTTTTCTGAGAGCGTCTCAGATCTGAAACTCCTCCTTCTACTTTCCATCTTTGGAAGAGTCCAAATCAAGAAGAAGGAGGCACCTGATCAACCATCAAAGAAGAATCAGCGCAGTACTAGCATATTGTGCTGATTTCCTGAAGCAGGACTTCTGATCGAGATTCGTGGGCTCGTGTGGATGACTCCTAGAGGCCGGACGTATGTGTGTCTTGCAACATCATCCTCAAGCCTAGATCAGCGAGGTTAGAATATCTAACTTGCAAGGTAATAGATCTGATCTATTGTTTAATACATACATTAGATGTAGTATAGAAATATGTTGATATGATCAACATGTAGTTCATGCTATATTTATATATTTTAATTTTTAATTTAATGCTATATAATAATCATATAATAGAATCTTAGATCTAAAATTTTTTTAATTTTAAAAAATAATTTTGATTTATTTTAGTCTTCCGCTGTATGATCTTGAAAAAGTTTCAAGATCTAACCCTGAAACCCTAGATCTGGTTCCAACAATTGGTATCAGAGCCTAGATTCTTTATTACATAATTATTTATACATGCTTAGATTATTTTTTAGATTAGATTTAATTTATAATCTGATTATTAAATCTGAAATTAAAATTTTAGATCAATCATGAACTGCAAGATTGTCCTGCTGTAAGGTTTACCCTTTACAGTGCAAAGGTTGTTCTAGTTTGTGTAGATCTTTCTTTAATCATAAATTTGTTAGATATGATCTAGATTAAATTTATGATTTATTAGATTTAAAAGATGTTTAAATCTAAAATAAAATCTCTTTGTTAATAATTTTTGTGCAAAGAAATTGTTTAAAGTTGAAACTGTTTCAATTACATGAACCTGTTTAGATTAAATCTAAAGTAGTTTCATGTTTATTTCACTTGTATCTTGATTATGAATCAAACATGCAATATGGTTGGTAGAATCATATTATAAAATTATTTTATAAATATAAAAATTATTTTTTGAAAAGTCGAACCCAACCCTCAGCCCAAAACTTAATTAAGAATTAAGAAGTTGTTTGATTAGGTTCTAGGATTGTGAATTGAAGAACCTAAGACACAAACCATAACACATTGGGTTAATGGGTTAGTGAGAATTAGGTCCATTAATTGGATTAGACCTATGGTTAGATTAAAGATGGACTTAATTAGAGAATTGACTAAATCTAATCAATTGTTGTCTTAGATTAGGTCAAGGATTCTCTAGATCAATTACAATAGTTGTAGTTGGTCAAGTCCATATCTTTAACGAAAATCAAATGGACTTGATTCTTGGCTAAGCGGTTTAGCACGAACTGTTAGGTTGATCTAATCGAAACTAATTAAACCAGTTGGTGTCTAAGGTAAACCAGACTGGTGGTTTTTAATTGGGAGCCCGCTTATCTGGCCATTTCTGATAGTGTCTAAGGCAAGCTTTGGCAGACCCTCTCACTGATCGAACTTACCTGGCCTCTTGGTGAAATTATATTTTGATCGGATCACTTGACTATTCGAGCTGACCCATGTCAGCTAGGTAATTCAGTGTGACTGATTTAGGTGCTCCTAGACCAGCCCTTTTAATGGTCTCCCTTAAGCTGACTTGGTGAAGCCAGTGGGAGGATCATAATAAGCTGGTTCATCTGACCTCATCCTCTATATTATTTAAATCTTCTAAAATTATTAAGTCTTTAAAATAATAAAGTTATGAAGATAACTGAGTCATAACCTCCCATTAAGGTGTTTGATAATGAGTCCATTAACTCAATAATCATTGCAGACCCAAAGGCCTGGTGCTTGTTGACTAATGAAATTATCACTCATCATATGACGACTTGGAAGTGTCTCTCTAATGGTGGTTAGGTGAGCCAACAAAACTTGGGCTTAATCATTCATTGGTTAGATACACCAAGTATGATCATGTTAATGGTTGGACCTAACCGGATCCTTGCAGTGGAGGCCAAAGCCTACTGATTAGATTTTTGGGACAAAATTAAAATTACTAGAAATTATTTAGAGAAACAATTGGTTATAAACCTACCCTTAGATGTACATGGGTTGGCCAACCAAAGTTGGGCTTGTGTGCAGTCTAAGTGGATTCTAGTACCCACTAAGGAATTAGGGTAATTTCTCGAATTGGAGGTAGAGGCTACCAATTCGAATAAAGTAGTGGGAGAAACTTTTTGATTAAAGTCTAAATTTTTAGGTTTAATGAATCAATTACTAATTAGGTTATGGTTCTCCTTTGTGCAAATATGGCCACTTCCCTATCGCTCCGATCATTGTTGGACAATGATAAGTTGGTGGGATCCAACTTCGGTAGCTGGTACCGAAAGTTGAAGATAGTCCTGGAGCATGAACGGATCCTATATGTGATAATGGATCCTGCATCTGAGGAGCCAGCTGTCAATACACATGGAACAGTCAGAGATACTTACCAGAAGTGGCTCAGTGACCAGACCACGGTGCGCTGTATCATGCTGGCTACCATGAGCGACGAGTTCAGTCGCAGATTCGAGACGGCTCAGCCAAAGGACATGCTTCAAGTGTTGGAGGATGCCTTTAGCACATCCGATGACGTAGAGAGGCACAAGACTCGTTGTGCCATCTTCAATGCCAAAATGCGGGATGGTGCCTCTGTCACTGATCATATATTGTACATGATCGAGCTGATGGAACGATTGAGCAAGCTCGGCTTTTCCTTGCATGAGCAACTTGGGAAAGATGCAATACTGAACTCGCTGCCCAAGTCTTATCTTCCATTCCTCACTCATTATAGAATGACAAAGCCTGAAGAGAACTACCATGGGTTACCGGGGTTGCTTCAGAACTTTGAGAAGGATTTCCAACTTCACAAAGAGTCGGTGAACTTAGTGAAAGGTTCATCTTCTGGTTCTCGACCTTTTAAGAAAGGGAAGAAGAACAAGAAGAAGAAAGTGAAGAAGGTGCATGTTCAGGCTAGGACATCAGTGCAGAGCCAGACCAGAAAGATCAAGCCCGATAAGAGTCTATTCTACTGGCAAGCACCCTAGATTAGATAGTGTGTCAGATATCTACTTATGGCACTGTAGGCTAGGTCATATAAACAAGAACAGAATAAACAGGTTGACTCAAGAGGAAATCCTCGAAGTCAGTGATTGTGAATCACTTCCAACCTGTGAATTCTGTCTTCTTGGTAAAATGACCAAGTCACCTTTTACTGGAAAAGATGAGAGAGCTACTGAGCTCTTGGGCCTAGTACATACTGATATATGCGGGCCCATGAGCATCAGTGCTAGAGGTGGATATTTCTACTTCATAACTTTCACGGATGACCTATCCCGATATGGATATATCTATCTGATGAAACATAAGTCGGATTCATTTGAAATGTTCAAACAATTCTGAAGTGAAGTAGAAAAATAAACTGGGAAGAGTATTAAAACTCTTCGATCTAATCGAGGAGGAGAATACCTTTCTAGTGAATTTCTCACATATCTAGGAGAGAATGGGATTCTCTCCCAATGGACTCCTCCAGGAACACCACAACATAATGGTGTGTCTGAAAGGAGGAATCGGACTCTGTTAGATATGGTCCGATCCATGATGGGTTTTGCTAGCTTGTCGATATCCTTCTGGGGATATACACTCGAATCGGCCTGTTATCTGTTAAATAGGATTTCAAGTCTGTAATTAAGACTCCATTTGAGATATGGACGGGACGTAAGCTAGCACTTTCACACCTTAGGGTCTGGGGGTGCCCGACCTATGTCAAACGATTAGTCACAGACAAACTTGGACCTAGGTCTGACAAATGCTCATTCATAGGGTACCCCAAAGAGATAAAAGGATATTTTTTCTACCATGCTGATGAACAAAAGGTGTTCGTCAGCCTTAAGGCAATCTTTTTAGAAAAATAGTTCCTTGGTGAAGGAACCGTTGCCTCTAAGGTTGAACTTGATGAAGTTCAACAAGTAGAAGAACCGACACCAATAGCTGAACCTGAGTCGGATATGATTAGATCAGATCCGGAGCCCAATGTACCTGTATCATTAAGGCGATCCGGTAGAGTACCGCGTCAGCCGGACAGATACTACGGTTTTTTGGTCCGGGATGGTGATCCCATTGAACTTGATGAGAATAATGAGGATCCGATCACCTATATGGATGCAATGCAGAGATCTGATTACGAGAAATGGCTTGAAGCCATGAAATCCAAAATGGAGTCCATGAAGGTCAACGATGTATGGACATTGGTTGACCCACCTGAAGGGGTTAAACCCATTGGGTGTAAATGGGTCTTCAAAAGGAAGAGGGGTGCAGACGGAAAGGTGGAGACCTATAAAGCCTGTCTGATTGTCAAGGGGTATCGTCAACATTATGGTATTGACTATGACGAGATATTTTCTCCTGTGGCAATGCTCAAATCCATTCGGATAATGCTTGCAATAGCTGCCCATCTGAATTATGAGATCAGGCAGATGGATGTAAAGACAGTTTTCCTGAATGGAGAGCTGACCGAAGAGGTGTATATGATACAACCTGAGGGGTTTACATCCACAGATGAGTCTAAGGTATGCAAGCTTCAGAGATCCATTTATGGATTGAAGCAAGCTTCTCGAAGTTGGAACATGCATTTTGATAAGGTGATCAAAACGTATGGCTTCATTAAGAATGGAGAAGAGCCCTGCATCTATAAATGGGCAAATGGTTCAGTTGTGGTATTCCTTATCTTGTACGTGGATGATATTCTCTTAATCGGGAATGACATCCCCGCACTACAGGAAATAAAAGTTTGGTTGTCATCACAGTTCTCCATGAAGGACTTGGGTGAAGCATCCTACATCCTAGAGATGAAGATCTATAGGGATAGATCTAAAAGGATGCTTGGATTATTTCAGTCCATGTACATAGACACTGTGCTGAAGAGGTTCAGCATGGAGAATTTCAAGAAGGGCTATCTACCGATAGGCCAAGAAATTTCTCTCTTTAAGAAGGATTGTCCGACAACTCCTGAAGAGAGAAAGCGTATGAGTAGAGTCCCATATACTTCAGTCGTGGGATCTATCATGTACGTCATGACATGTACAAGACCAGATGTGGCATACTCACTAGGAGTAGTGAGTAGATACCAATCTGATCCTGGAGAAAATCACTGAAAAGTGGTTAAAGCCATCCTTAAGTATTTGAGAAATACTAAGGACCAATGGTTGGTTTATGACGAGTCAGATCTGAAACTTGTGAGGTTCACAGACTCTAGCTTCCAATCTGACCATGATGACAGCAGGAGCGTGTCGGGTTATATCTTTACTCTGAATGGTGGAGCCATCTGCAGAAAGAGTTCCAAGCAACATACTGTGGCGGACTCTGTTTGTGAAGTGGAGTACATCGCAGCATCGGATGTCGCGAAGGAAGCTGTGTGGCTGAGAAAATTCATCAATGAGCTCGGAGTAACACCTTCCCTCGATGGTCCGGTCCTGCTCTACTGCGACAACACTGGTGCCATAGCTCAGGCGAAGGAACCCAAAACACATCAGCGGACGAAGCACATCTTGCACCGCTTCCACCTGATCTGAGAGATCGTGGATCGAGGTGACGTCGACCTTCAAAAGATCAACAGAAAGGAGAACCTGGCCGACCCCTTCACTAAAGCCCTAGCGTTAAAGGAGTTCGACAACCACAAGTCGAAGATGGGTATTAGATACTGTGCCGAGTGGCTTTAGGACAAGTGGGAGTTGTTGAAAAATGTATCTCAAAAAGTCAATCGTCAAGCTGTTGACGGTTGAGCAACCAAGTATTGTAATTGATTTGTTAATAAATAAAATATATTTGGCATTTTCATCATAAGCTTTCATCTTCTAATGAACTCCGTTGTTATGATGAAGTCTTTAGGACTATTTAGATTCGATAAAGAGAGGATTTATCGATTAGTCCTTAAAACATTTCACGACCAAATGATAGGCTATTAATAAGGACGACAGCTTCTATCGAGCATAGGTCACTGTAGGCCATATGGGTTGGTTGTCCTCTTAACCAAAGAGTGTGGAGACACTGGTATGGCATACAGGTGAGATGTACTGGTACATCATCATTGAACGTGACCAACTCCAGAGTATTCTGCTGTCGAGAATGTCTCTGATGGGATATAGGTATAAGTGTCCCTTAGACTTGAGATCGCCTCAGTGACTTGCAAGCAACTCACTGTGCTTTGGTACTGGACTAACTAAATTTCTAATTCAGGGACGGAAGGCTTCTGGGCATAGTCAAGTACTTGCGAAGTCAGAGTGTGATCAAGATGGGATTGACCACTCCAAGAGTTGGAGAAGAATGAGTCGCTATATTTCAATTTAGCAAAACCTTAGCCAGGATAATCCATCAGATGGATTTGATATTTTGAAATACAATGTGGACAACCTGATCAGAGTTGACAGTTGAACTCTGGGGTGTCCTATGATCATTTTGGTCAAGGGAATGAATTATATGAAAACTATATCCGCATGGGTTCTAAGGATGTTGTTCTACACATTCGACCTATCCGATCATCGGGTACCATTGCTAGATGGTCACTTCGATTGGTACAGAAATTTATTCCTGTGCTACCGGCTTAGGTTCGGATCTATGAGGTCACACACATTAGAGTTCATGATCCGATCGGATGGTTGATCAACGATTAAAAATCATTCTAGGGTTAAATGATCAATATGATTGACATTTAACCCAGTGCAAGTGTTGCAGGAGGATCGATTAGCAATTCGATTGCTAATTGGCTTAATTTGATTAAGCCAATGGGCTGAGATTAACCCAGTGCAAGTGTTGCAGGAGGATCGATTAGCAATTCGATTGCTAATTGACTTAATTTGATTAAGCCAATGGGCTGAGATTAAGTCTAATTAAATATGATTTAATTAGATTTGGTTTGGGCTTGATTGGATCAAGTCCAATTGATTTATTGGATAAGCCAAGTGCAAGGAAAAACTAGTCCTAGTTCAACTAGGACTTGGGTCAATCTAATTTCTAATTTGATTAAAAAATTAAATCAGATTTAAATCTAATTTAATCTGATTAAATTAGGTTCTTAATTGGGTTAATACTTATTTTAATTGGGTTGATCTAATTTTAATTTGATTTGGTTTGAAAAACCAAATTAAAATAAGTCATAAGATAGAATCCTAGTAAGACTAGGATTCCACCTTGCACCACATAAGCCTTCCCCACGCCCTCTCTCTCATTCAATGCAAATCTCCTCTTATTTTGTGTGACAAAATCCCTCTCCCAGATCTCTCCCACATTCACAAAAGGTCTCCTCTCTTCTTTCTTACATGAAAGGTGGTTTGAATCAAATCAAAAAGGAATAAGTTTGGATTTCGAATTCTATGAGATAGAGTTTTAGAAATCCAAAACTCTTTCAATTTTGCACCGAATCTATCCAATTTTTTTTTAAAATTTTCATGGCTTTTAGGGTATACATTATGCACCCTTTGCTAGTGATCCATGCATGAAAATGAGGAGGTGCTCAAGAGTTGGGCGCCCCTTAACTTGCCATGTTTGGATAAGCCTTGACTAGGTATTTGATCTAGACAAGGACTCTATCATATCTCTCTATATAAAATAAGTTTATTCATGAAATTTTTGGAGAAGACAGAGATGTGAGAGACCTTTGGGCCATCCAAAAATCAGAGAGAAAGATCTTTGGGTCGTGGAGATATAAAAGACACAAGTTAGGGTGTCTAGAGAGAGAAATGAGAAGAAGAAGAGGGTCTTCTTCTAGTGTTGTTTGTTTTCATATCTTTCCTCCCTCCATCTTGAATTTTCTGAGAGTGTCTCAGATCTGAAACTTCTCCTTCTACTTTTCATCTTTGGAAGAGTCTAAATCAAGAAGAAGGAGGCACCTGATCAACCATCAAAAAAGGATCAGCGCAGTACTAGCATACTATGCTGATTTTCTGAAGCAGGACTTCTGATCGAGATTCGTGGGCTCGTGTGAATGACTCCTAGAGGCCGGATGCGTGTGCGGCTTGCAACATCATCCTCAAGCCCGAATCAGCAAGGTTAGAACGTCTAACTTGCAAGGTAATAGATCTGATCTATTGTTTAATACATACATTAGATGTAGTATAGAAACATGTTGATATGATCAACATGTAGTTCATGCTATATTTATATATTTTAATTTTTGATTTAATGCTATGTAATAATCATGTAATAGGATCTTATATCTAGGGATTCTCTGATTTTAGAAAATAATTTTGATTTATTTTAGTCTTCCACTGTATGATCTTGAAAAAGTTTCAAGATCTAACCCTGAAACCCTAGATCTGGTTCCAACAATATATATATATAGATAGATAGATACATACATACATACATACATACATACATACATACATACACATATACACACACACACATACATTCACATACATGCATACATATACATACATACATACATACATATATATATATATATAGACACACACACACACACATACATACATATATATATATATATATACATACACACACACACACACACACACACACATATATATATATATAGACACACACACACACACACACATACATACATACATACATACATACATATATATATATGTATGTATGTATGTATGTGTGTGTGTCTATATATATATATAGACACACACACATACATACATACATACATATATATATATATATATATATATATATATATATATATATATATATATGCATGTATGTATGTATGTATGTATGTATGTGTGTGTGTGTACATATGTATGTATGTATATATATATATATATATATATATATATATATATATATATATATATATATATATATATATGCATATATACGTATGCACACACACACACACATTTATATATACACACACACAAACACACACACACACACAAACACGCACGCACACACACATATATATATACATATACATACACACACACACATACATACATACACACACACACATGCATACATACATATATAGATATATAGATATATATATATATATATTATATATATGTGTGTGTATATATACTGTTGAATGTATGCCCAAGAAACCAATTTTGGCTGATACATACTTTTTTCTAGGATATGTTTTGTACTTGTTAGGCAGTCTTTATAACCAATCATGTTTATGTGTCCATGATTTGTCCCAAAAATTAACAATGATGATTTTGTATATTCTCAAGGTGTTGAGAATTTGAGACATACATCATTAGTAATTAATTTTTAAATGCTTCTGATTGAAGGATCATCATGGAGGACAGTGATCAATCTATTCAAGATCGGTGCACGGATCACATTCCTTTAGTGCAGATGAGTCTCAGGTCTGCAGTGTAGAGACACTGGGGTGAGAGTGTAGGTAGTTGTTAGAAAATAACTTATATTGAGTGTGACCAACATAAA
>NC_026003.2:17570062-17580062 GCF_000442705.2 Elaeis guineensis | reverse complement strand
AATACTGTGATGAAGATCACGGTATGTCTTACTACCAGACAGAATAGAACCTGAGGGGTCACACACAAAAAGAGCATGACCTGATCAATGGCTTTGATCATATTCGAATTATCAATTAGATTGATAGTTTGAATTTTAAAAACTGCTAATTTGTAAGCGTTATAATTTTGGCAGCTGCTAATAGTATAGGGACTTAAGTATAAGTGTTACAATTTTTTTGAAGCTGATTAAATTATAAATTAAATCTTAATTAATTTTAATTTAATTTAATATAATTAGATTCAATTATCCAAATCAGATTTAGATTTCAAGCCTGATTAGATCAGGCTTGACAGCCTTTTCGAATTTGACTCATTTCGGACTCGATTTGAATTCGATTGAGGCTCTATTTGAACCAAATGAACCATGACTCGGAGAGCTCAAATATTTTAAGACTCACTCTCCAAAAATTATATCAAAAAAGAAGTAAAGTGTTATTTTTCTCATCCTTCTTTCTTCACACACGTGAAAGGAGAGGGGCGCCAATAGTTGGCGCTCTGCCTTATCTGGAAGTCATTTTTATCCAAATTTTTTTTATTTAAATTTGATTCAAAATAAGATAGAAATATCTTAAATTAGGATATAAAAGTATTTTTTTTATGTGATAAAAAAAAATTAGAAAAAGAGGGCATGCGCTAATTGTTAGCATGAGACATCTCTCCTTCTTTCTTCCCTTATCTCAACGCACATCTATCCTTTGATTTATTTTTGAATGCCTTGGATTAAAAGAGATGAGATCTCTTAGGCATTAAGAAGGAGTTGTGCATGGGATTTGAGAAGTGATGTGACAAAAATTAAAAGAGGACATGTGAAGGGAGGTGGCGTGCATTAGATGCGAGAGGCTTCTTTCTTACATCTTTCTTTCCTCCCTAATGCCTCTTCCTTCCTTCTCCACTTCATGTCCATGCCCAGATCTGATAGAGATCAGATCTAAGAGAGAAAAAAAGAGAGAAGAAGAGAAGAAGAAGGGTTCTTCTTCTTTTCATGGTAATCTGATTCAGATCCCGTCGGATCTGCGCGAAAGAGTTCGCGCAGCGATCTGCTTCTTCAAGATCTGAAAAAAGAGATCAAGATCCATGGATGAGGAGCGAGATCTGCAAAGTGCTAGCATATCGATGATCTTGATGCTTCAATCAAACAGTTCCGTATGGATACCAGCAAAGGTCGGACGTGTGCGTGGCTACGATCAGAACCCGGGATATCCGTAGGATCCGAGGTATGATGATTCGATCTCCATTTTATTTTTCTAACAGTTTATTTTTCTGTTTCAGATATCAGATCATGGGTACATATTCATATCAAGATCTTTACTATAATTTTTAGATCTGATTTGGTATGTGAATAAATTAAAATTATTTTAATTTATTTATTTTTGCTGCATAAATATCTAAAAAAAAATTTGAGCTAGTAAGAAACTGTAGTATTTTCTAACAGTGGTATCAGAGCATAGGTTCTGATAAGAATGTGAAACCTCCTCAGATCTGATATTTGGTTTGTAGAAATCAGATTTGAAAGTTAGTTAGATGATCATATCGTTCTGAAATAAGATTGCCCTGGCATAACCCCTGTTATGCTGAATGATTATCCCAGAACGATGTAGAACATCGATTAAGGTTAGATCTGATTTTTTTACATACTGTAATATAATTATAGAATTATTTTAGATCTAAAATTATTTTAGATCTGAAATAAATCATGAATTATTTAGATCTAAATATTTTAATTAGGGTGTAATTTGGATCTAGTATGTTTGCTGAAATTCTTTCTACATGCATAGATTTAATGTTATGGTTCATATGTTTGACATGTGAAAGATATATTGATCTAATTTTTAATTGATTACATATGTGATATGTTAGATTAAATTTTTAGTAGCTTAGTAATCGAATTGGAATAGTCACCATGGCCGTCCGGTCATAAGATGATGAAGAGATCAAAGTCCCTCTCTTGCCATTCGATGGGTTCTCTCTTATGACGTGTAGGAGTGCCGACTGTGATATTTTTTTATGTAGATGAACAGTGAACGAAAAATTATAATTATTATATTTTTTAATTTAAATCAGATTATGTATATATTTTTATATTTTTAGATCATTAAAATATTATATTTGATATATTATTTGATACACAATCTAAAACTTAATTTCTGCAAAACTCTAGATCCAAAACCCAAAGCTTTTTTTGGACGAGAGCATGAAACTGTGACTGATATACCTGTGGAGTCAACTCGATTTTCAATTGGATCGATTCGAGTGCTTGGTGGGTTGACTCATTTTTTGTTGGAGTCACTTAAGACCCTGGTAGGTCAGCTCATTTGCTGATGAATCGACTCAATTGTATATTCTAGGTCTATAAGTTTCTATTTATCTCAGTGTGTGCCGACTCACTATGACAAATCGATTCGTGTATCAGGATGAATCGATTCGATTATGCAAACAATCATATTGTATGGGATACAATATAAATAGTTTAGATTAGAAAATATTTTGAGATCTAAACCCAAATCTATGTACATAATACACTTAATTAAGAATTAAGATTTAAAATTATAAGATCTAAAATTATGAATTTAAGATCTAAATTTCAATGCATAAAATATGAGCTTCGAGAATAGATTGAACAAATTAGGTTTAGAGACTAAACTACAACTAGGGTTATTGATTAGATCAGATTACTTAACACCACATTGGTATCAAAAGTCAGCAATGCAATCTCTTGCTAATCAATGTCACTACATGGCATCTAAATAAAAATGGTCTATAGTGTATAACAACTTACCACATATTCCTTTTCAACTACGCCTACCAAAAGCATCAAAAAGTGCAGTTTTATCTCAATCCAAATCTCAATTTGCTTTTAAGAGTCCTATAGATTTATGCTGACATGTTTCAAATACAATGAAATGATTTATTAACATTTAGTGAATTTTAATATATATATATACACATTGAATAAATGCCACTATTGATCTTTCACATGATGTTCTTGAATACTACCATGGCTTGAAATCTATACTAATATTTGTGAAAATGTTGTCGTAGATAATGCTAGGTGATATTTTCCAACTACCATATAGTTTAAACCATACAAACTCACAAATGCTTTTGTAGACTATGCTAGGCAATACTGTTCAAATGTCACCATGGATTCATATTAGATGCTATATCAACATTCATAAAATGTCATCATACACTCAATTTTATTTCTACAAGAATTTCTTCAGCTATGATTACAAATAACACTATATTAACTAGTGTGTATGTGTGTGTGCGTGTGTAAGTATATATGTGTGTGTGTGTCTATATATACATATATATGTATATGTGTGTGTGTGTGTGTGCATGTGTGTACATATATAAGTATATGTGTATACATACATACATACATACATACATATATATGTATATGTATACATATATATAGGTATGTATGTATGTATGTATCTATATATACATACACACACACACGCACACACACATACATACATACACACACACACACGCACGCACGCACACACACACCCATATATATATATATACACACACACATATACATATATAAATATATACACATATACATACATACATACATACATATACACACACACACACACACACTACAAGAAAGTATATTTTTTGCGACGGTATTTTACCTTCGCTAATAATAACTTACCATCGCAAAAGCGTATTTGCGACGGTCTTGCGACGGCATTTTAACTGTCGTCGTTTCGGCCGCAGTAAAAACTTCACGATGGTGGAATACCATCGCAAAAAATTTTTGCGACAACTTTTTACGACGGTAATTGCTTGCATCATAAAAAAGCATCATATAAGATGTATTTGTGACATTTATTTGCGATAGAAGATACCGTTGTAAATAACTTTTTGCCACCGTATTTTACCGTCGCAAATAAGTATTTTATTTTTACGACAACTATAGCCGTCGCAAATTGTGGTAGTAAAAATTTTTTTATTATAGCAATCTACCGTCGCAAATAGTGGTAGCAAAAAAAAAATTTTTTTTACAGCATTTTGCCGTCACAAATAGTGGTAGCAAAAAAAAAATTTTCTTTATAGCACTTTACCGTCGCAAATAGTGATAGCAAAAAACTTTTTTTATTATCTTCGATACATTATTTACGATAACAAATACCATCGTAAAAAATATAAATTATATTTTTATTAATTATATTTATTTTTTTATTCTTTTTATATAAATGTGCTTATGACTTGTAACCATTATTGATACACCTGCTTATCAATTAGAGAGAAAATAAAGTATAATACTCAAATATTGAAAATAAATCCATTCAACCAAAAATAACTTGAAATGCATTACCCAATATTAAAAATTCATCCAGATTTTACTCAAACATAACATAAGTATTCAAGTACATATCCATTATCCAAAATATAATAAAAAGCAAAACAGAACAAGAAATTTGCTTGCCTCATCTTCATGGACTTGTACCTAAACCTGAAAATAAATAAATAATATATATTAATTTAATAAATTATTACAAAAAAATATAAATGAGATCACCAACAAAAATAAATTTTTTAGAACAAAGGTTACAATGGAATCCACTTACAATTTTTGACTTCCTGTACCAAAGGATGTGCCAACAATATGAACATGTTCATATTGTTGGCACAAAGGTCTAATGCAAGAAATTATTATTTTTTATACTATACAATGGTTAGATTTACTTTAAAACTAGCAGCCAGCTTGAAGCTACCAATCATACATAACATTTCAGTTTTTATTATCTTCCTCATTAAAATGACTACAACTATTCGAGTATCATCTTGTACCCCCTGCCGACACCAAAGTCGGTAGCTCTGAAACCAAAAAAGTTCAAAAGACTTGAAAGAAAAATCAATTCTGCAGCCTAAGATATTCTGAACTGTGATGAGCTAAAGGCCTCTGGAATCACTTGCAAGTATTGATTCAACAGTGAGGCAATAACCCAACCTACATTTTTAATGGACCAATACCATGAATGCTTTCTCTCAACAAATCATCAATATGCTCATAAGCACAAGGTCTTTAATTTAATCACAGGAACCATGCAAATATCCCACCACATTCACCTCGAAAAATGATTCTATGCTTCTGAAACAACACAGGGAATCATGTTAAAACTAAGAGAATACATTCTTGAATCTGGGTTCATGAGTAAGCAAAAGTAGTTTGAGCAAGATTGGGATGGATTAGGCCACAATGACTTTAGGAAATTATTGGCAAGCTAAAAATATTTCCATTCTTATACTTAACATTTTCAAGAACAGGTGAGAAGAAGCAATAAGAAAGAGGTGAAAACAAAAAAATAGGAGTAGATAAAATACTGAAGATAATATAGTAAAAGAATTAGAGGTGGTTCGCTATCACTGTAAGGAAGTGGTTCAAGTAAACAGCATGCAAAAATTGCATCACAGATTCAATTTTGGTCTCTAACAAATGGAAAGTAGTATTCCATAGTTTGTTCCTAAATTGATATGAGTCATTTACTTATTAAAAAAAAAAGCCTATATATATAGTTGCACTTCTTTGGCTGCAAGATTGATTAGAGAGATTTGCTACAGGGAAAACAAACTAACAGAATCAGGAGACAGACACCTTACAAAGCAAACTTATTGGTGAAAAAATAAGGAATCATTAAATCCCTAACTTCTATAAATTCCAGACAAAGAATAAACAAGAAGAAAAGCCGGACTAGTGATTCTAAATTGAAAGATTTGCATAACTCCAATCAAATTTCTTAGTCCTTACTCCATTCACCTCTAAGAGACTTAAAACCCCAAGAACAGCTATTCGTGAGTCCTCTTAGGACCCAAAAATCAAGCAAACCCTTCAAAATCTCTCTTTTTTCCCAACAAAATGGGAACTTTAGAGGGGAGGGGGAAAAAAATATTATGCATGCGATATACATGCGACTAAACCCACATATGCATGATGCATGCTTTGATGTATGTACTCTTTTGTATATATAGCTTGGTGCAATGATGAAAGGTTCCGTTTGTCCATCATCTACCAATGAGTCTAAATTAATAGAACAATTTTAGCAATGTAATATGATCATTGTGCCAACAATATGAACATGTGCCAACATAAATATAATTCACCAAAAAAACCAAGTGGGGTCTGCTTGTGACCTTTATTTCATAGGATCGAGGATCCTCTAAACAACTAAAATGATGCAGCCTGTCATACTAAAAGAAAAGAGAATCCGAACAACAAGAATATCATCACAAACCTCATCAGGCACCTGAGTGAGTCTCTCATTTTTCGATGCATGTGTTTGGTGAGCACTAGATGCATCTGGAACCTACATATTATAAAAAATTGAAAGATATAAAATTAATTATAAATAATAATCAATTAATATATAATATAAATCTAACTAAATAAATAAATCATACATGCCCACTACTGGATGGCACCGAACGAGGAGTACCTACTGGGATATGCACAAAAGATCCACTCGCCATCTGAGCACGCATCTGATGGAGCTGTGCCTCCAAGTAGGAAATCTTGTCATCAAACTCAGTCCGAAGCTCATCCCGAATCCTCCTAATGGTCTCCTCTGATGGTTCTTGATTAGATTGCTGATACAAACGTCGCTTTGTCATGCTCGAATTCCAAGTATGCATCCATCCATATCCATCTTCTCCCATCACCTCCACAAAGATACGATGTTTTAGTTCTGGTGTGCGCTCATCCTCAGGTACCTCCTCAAGTCATCGTTTCATCTCCTCCTGTAATAAAAAATTATAATATTGATATTAATATATAAAATATACTATATGTAATGAGAATTTAAATTATGTACTTACTATACACTCTTGTACATCCGCATCGATGACACCCTGCTTTGAAGTACGTGTTCTAATAAACACGCTTAGTCGATCTGTTTCTAATCCCTCTGCTTCCATCTATTAACATAAATAATCCAAATATATATAAAAATTTATACTAAAATTATATTTTGTATAAACTTATAATATTTTAAATATACATTTGCTCTAATAACAGAAAATAAAGTTCTCCCTATCTTATGCAAGCCTCCCAACATCTTTCTGTTATTTTTATTTCGTACACACTGTGCCTACAAAAGTTATTAATGTAATTAAAAATATAATATATAATTTTATTATATAAAAAGAAACTAATCACAAAAGAATAAGTACCTGAACATCTTCTTGTCCCCAATAACGAACAAGTATCTCCTACTGATCAGTTTTCACATGTGGAGGAGGTCTAGAGATAAGATTTTCTTCCCTCTGGTGCTCATCATAGTAATGACGCTTGATATAAGACTTTCAATTCCTCCACATCTCACCAACCGATCTTAAATAATTTTCTCTATATTCACTAGGGGCATCTGTGTTATCCTACAAAATTAAAATTTAACAAAATTAGTAATCATATAAAATGTATGAATATAAAGGACAAGAGTACTTATTTTTCATCTCCTTCCAAATATAATCTACAATTAAATACATAATTATAAAATAAAACTTATAAATATATTTTACCTGCTCCTCTTTCCAAATGTGGTCTAGAATATATTGGGGTATTTCTGTCCAAGATGCATATGTCAATGGGACATATGTCCCATTTTTCGCTATTACCCTTAATTGACTCTTGAACTTACTTGCATTGGACCCACAAGGTTGCATATGAGCATCAAATACCAAAGAAACTTTCTGACCCGTGCCCCAAAACTCAATACCGTGAGCCGTGCCTCAACCTCTTCGTCTAGAAGTTGACTGACTCAAAATATCTAATTAGTATCCAAATACAATAATCAGATAAGATAGTACAATAATTTTAACTTTACATAAGTAGAATAAGTGATTTTACCTGCAACATCTGATGACTGTGGCTGAGATAATGTGGTCTCTGATCGCTATCTATGTGGCTAAGTATTATATGCTGAAAATGATTGTTGCTGTGACTCATCATGATTGGACTGAGATGATGAATAAGCCTGTAATCTATCCAACATGGATACACCACGTCTTCTCTTTGGAGCCATCCTATATGTAAAATATAAAAAGTAAGCATCATCTTCATCTTAACTAACAAATGAACAATAATAACTAACAAAAAGTAAATATACAGAATTTAACTAACAAATGAATAATAATAACTTACATACAAATTTTCATAATTAACAATGGTCATTCATCTTCATCCATCTCAACATCATCTTCGATGGATCTCATATCATCTACAGTGGTTCCATCTATACCTTCTCTCACCTAATGAACATCATCATCACGAGTATATATTGTCTCATCTAAATGTTGCTCGTTAAAAGGCTCTGCTTGAGGTACTGATTTAACATTATTTGAACCATCTTTTGAATACATATCAAATAAATCTCTAACTATCATCTTGAGAACAACACTCCATCTTGATTCTACAGGATCTGAAATATAGCATACTTGTTCTGCTTGACTTGCTAGAATGAATGGTTCATTTGAAACATCATTGTCATTATATAAAAGATGACTAAAATTGGCAAGTGTCATCTTAAACTCATCTATCTTCTTCCCTTTGATATCATCAATCCAATCACATTTAAATAGCACAAATTGCATATCATTGGTATATCGAATCTTGATAATATCTATCAATCTTCCATAATAGGTTATATCTCTAATACTTGTATGCACCTTGACAACAATACCATGGCTTTGAGTGGTTCTCTTGTTATCCTTATCAAGTTTGCGAAATCGAAAGCCGTTGATGATATATCCACCATAACGTCGTACAAATTTGTCTAGACCTCTAGCAAAATGCTGAATTTCACATGAGTACTAAATTTTAGATGTTCTTACCTATATTCAATATAATATTTTAAACTTTCAAATTATATAAAAATTAAATGATAAATAAAAGTTTTGAATTTGAATTGTTAGAAAAATTAAATATGATTACTTACATGCTCCATCAACCATGTGTGAAAAGTTGATACATGAATCTTTTCAATTTGATCATCTGATGAACGAGGCATTTGTCTTCTTAAATATTCAATGTGCTTCCTATAAATATTATAAACAATACCTTGAATAAGTATAAATTTGTTAGTATATCTTACAAGTTGATTATAAAACTTACATTCGAATAGGAGTTATAGCATCAATATTTTGCAGCACATAACGATGAGCTTGCTCCCATGTGACTTTATCAATATATATTTTGGCTCCCTTTCCAATGGGATGACCTGAATTATTTTCACCATCATTATTCCAAATCGATCAATTTGATCTAGTTTCAACATCCTGTAAATATCTTGAATAAAAATTCATACACTCTTCCATCAGGTATCCTTTGGCAATTGAGCCTTCCGGATGAGCTCGATTACGCACATAAAGTTTGAGCGTAAATAGATACCTATATAGATATAAATTAAATAAAATTTACATAACAATAAATTGAAATCGAAAGAGTATGATGTGCTTCATTTTATATAAATAATATTACCTTTCAATAGGATACATCCACCTAAATTGCACTGCTCCAGCAATGAGTGCCTCTTCTGCTAAATGTATAGGTAAATGCTCCATTATATCAAAAAATGAACGTGGAAAGATCTTCTCAAGCTAGCAAAGTGTTAAAGCAATACGACCTTGAATATACTCTAGGTCAGCCATCTTGTTCACCTTTGAGCATAATTGTCTAAAGAAATTTGTTAACTCAATCAATGCCTCAACCACATCCTTAGCTAATGCTTTGCGTACAACTATAGGAAGTAACTGTTGCATCAAAATATGATTGTCATGACTTTTTAGTCCCCAAATATTACGTTCCTTTAAATGTACGCAGCGACTGATATTAGATGCATAACCATCAGGGATTCTGACATTTTTTAGCACTTTTAGGAAGATATCTTTGTCATCTTTGGATATTGTAAAACAAGATGGAGGCAAATAAGTCTTACCAGACACTC
>NC_026003.2:17552562-17565062 GCF_000442705.2 Elaeis guineensis | reverse complement strand
AGATATCAGATCATGGGTACATGTTCATATCAAGATCTTTATTATAATTTTTAGATCTGATTTGGTATGTGAATAAATTAAAATTATTTTAATTTATTTATTTTTACTGCGTAAATATCTAGAAAAAATTTTGAGCTAGTACGAAACTGTAGCATTTTCTAATAGTGGTATCAAAGCATAGGTTCTGATATGAATGTGAAACCTCCTCAGATCTGATATTTGATTTGTGGAAATTAAATTTGAAAGTTAGTTAGATGATCACATCATTCTGAAATAAGATTGCCCTGGCATAACCCCTGTTATGCTGAATGATTATCCCAGAACGATGTAGAACATCGATTAAAATTAGATTTAATTTTTCTACATAATGTAATATAATTATAGGATTATTTTAGATCTAAAATTATTTTAGATCTAAAATAAATCATAAATTATTTAGATCTGAATATTTTAATTAGGGTGTAATTTGGATCTAGTATGTTTGCTGAAATTCTTTCTACATGCATAGATTTAATGTTATGGTTCATATGTTTGACATGTGAAAGATATATTGATCTAATTTTTAATTGATTACATATGTGATATGTTAGATTAAATTTTTAGTAGCTTAGTAATCGAATTGGAATAGTCACCATGCCCGTCCGGTCATAAAATGATGAAGGGATCAAAGTCCCTCTCTTGCCATTCGATAGGTTCTCTCTTATGACGTGTAGAGATGCCGACTGTGATATTTTTTTATGTAGATGAACAGTGAATGAAAAATTATAATTATTATATTTTTTAATTTAAATCAGATTATGTATATATTTTTATATTTTTAGATCATTAAAATATTATATTTGATATATTGTTTGACACACGATCTAAAACTTAATTTTTGCAAAACTCTAGATCCAAAACCCAAAGCTTTATTTGCACAAGAGCATGAAACTGTGACTGATATGCCTGTGGAGTCAACTCGATTTTTAGTTGGGTCGATTCGAGTGCTTGATGGGTTGACTCATTTTTTGTTGGAGTCGACTCAAGACCCTGATAGGTCGGCTCATTTGCTGATGAACCGACTCAATTGTGTATTCTAAGTCTATAAGTTTCTATTTATCTCAGTGTGTGCCGACTCACTATGATAAATTGATTTGTGTATCAGGATGAATCGATTCGATTATGCAAACAATCATATTGTATGGGATACAATATAAATGGTTTAGATTAGAAAATATTTCGAGATCTAAACCCAAATCTATGTACATAATGTACTTAATTAAGAATTAAGATTTAAAATTATAAGATCTAAAATTATGAATTTAAGATCTAAATTTCAATGCATAAAATATGAGCTTCGGGTATGGATTGAACAAATTAGGTTTAGAGACTAAACTACAACTAGGATCATTGATTAGATCAGATTAGAACCCTTTTCGATTTGAGCAATTGATCGAACCTAATCAAGAGTTGATTGGAATTAAGTCAAAGGGCTCAAAATTGAATTTAGTTATAGTTGATCAAATTGATTCACATGTAATGTGAATTGATTAAATCAAGATCGAATTTGGCTCAGCAGTTCGAGCCCGGTCTATAGGTTAACCTAATTAATTCTAATCAACCAATTTGGTGTCTAAGCAAGTATTAGATGATGGTTATTTAATTGATTTTATTGTCTGATCTGACCAATTCATTGGTGTCTAAAGAAAGCAATAGGAGACCCCCACTCATCTTTACTTATCTGGCCATCTTGGAAAATTATGTTTTGTATTAGGTTACTTGTTGACCTGAGTTCATCCATACCGACTAGGTTGGTCAGACATAAAATATATTGATCTAAATCAGATTAGTCATTACATCAGATGTATGTGACTAATTAGAAGAGATATGAACCCAAATCTTCTCACTAAATATTAAGTCTACTGGTCTTCCACCATTGCAGAGATGCGGGTGCCTTTTCTGACGTTGATCATTCTCGACTGGTTACAGTGGTTCGGTTGCATCGAAAAGGCACAATCACTCTATTGACATCAGATGTCCCGAGGTAAAGATAGGGTTGGGCCCAATAACTGTTAGGTAAGGGATCTAATGATGGTTTTGCACTCACTAGTGAATGGTAGGTCGGACTTAACTAAGGAATGTGCCAATAGCTGTTAGGTGAAGCCACAGGACTTAGAGATCAAGTCGCTGCAATATGCTTGGAGAAATATCTGGATAAAGAGTTATCCATGTATTGATATACATGTCACCAATAACTGTTAGGTGAGATATCATATATCGATGGGACCGCAGCACCCACTAGAATCATTTATCGTGTTAGAATTTTCGTTTCTCCATCCGAAGAGTGTGAGAGACTCAAAAAATTAGTGGTAGCCTTTTATTTATTTTTAAAGTTTCTAGAACAAACTATTACAAGTACAATCATCTAATTAAAATTTTACTCTCTATGATTAAGTTTTCAGCTTCCAACAATCTAGCTCGAATCCTAGATATGAACCACTTAACCAAAATCAATTACATATTTTGGCTCATAAACCTAAGAATAGTTCTTAGTTTTTAGAAATTAAGTCATGTTCTTGATCAGGTTAACCTAATATCATCAGCTTATCCAATCCATAGTCAATGAGCTATCCTTGACAAATGGGTGGACATTGACAATTAGGTTAGATACTATAAATTGGATTCCATAGTCGATGAGATCCAATATATGCATAAGGACACGTAGACTGCCAATGACATGTTGATTCATCTACAATAGTTATGAGATGATCAGAGTCGCACAATGCATGAGATGCATGATGGGTAGTTTGTCCATGATCAATGTCAAGAACATTGAAGAGCTTGAAAAGCTTGACATGACTATGCATAAGAAATTGCTAATGAATTTGATCCTATAATTTCTGATTCATACGGACAGTTTGTAAAATTATTATATTAATAAATATTATAGTACCTTAACTGAATTAGTCGATATGCCGGTAACTAAGGAATCTTGAAAAGTTCAGAGGTACATACCTGGAGAATCTAAAAGAAATATTTACATATTTTTGAAAGGTATGTCGAATTACTCAAAATTGATCTTACTATTTTCTCTTTTTCATTAGACATTAGTGCATATTACGCACTTTAATATAAGGTCTAAGGAAGGAAGAAGACTAAGGGAAGGTGAAGTGACTCTTTTGAGTCGGCAATTATGCAAAAATTGCACTGAAGCTGTGAGCACCTAATCTCAGTGATTACCGTTTGGATTTAATTTTTATCATTTGCATGGTGTGATGCAATTGTAAAAAATTATTTGAGCAAAATAGTGAATGCCATTGGGTCTAAGAGATTCAGAACCAGATAACTTGAAGTATATAGATGGTTCTTTTGGCTAGATCATGTATGAAAAGAAATGATTTGCCGACTGAAAAAAATGAGCATTTGGGCTCATTGATTATTAAGTCATATTTAGTCTGTGAATCATCTCTTTAAGGATTAATGATCAAGCTGTCCTTTGTGGATTAAAAGAATAGGATCATTGAAATACTTATCCTAGTATACATATAATGTGCATGGCCCATTTGATGAGCTAGACTAGGAGGGTATCACGACTTCATCACTTTTACCGATGAACAGTTATGGTATAGGTATATATGTGAGATACAAATCTGAAAGACGTTGAAAGGTTTCAAAAATTTAGATGCGAAGTAGAAAAAATAAATCGAAAAAATTTTAAAGGTACTTCGATCAGATCGAAGATGCAATACCAAATAGAAAATTTATCGATTATCTAAAAAAAATAGCATAGTGTCATGATGGAATTCTCTTTGTACACCTCAGCCCAATGGTGTATCTGTGAGAAGTGATGGCACTATATGAGATATCATCCAGTCCATCATGAATATCACTAGCTCAATTATTGTTTCTTAGGAACAAGATTTAATTTCTGAAATTTTAATTAGGTTTTCTCTAAAGTTGGTTTCACCGCACCATATGAGATATGATATAGTGGACAAGTTAGAGGATAGGTCTGTGAGAACTCATTTATAGGGTATCCCAAAAGGTGTTTGAAATATCACTTTCTCTTCTCAGTAGTTCACAATGTGATTGTGAGCAATCATACTATTTTCTTGAAAACAGTGAGAGGATGAACTCAAAGAGAAAGTCTCTAAAGAACAATGAGTCATAAGACCTATACAATCTATTTAAGATGAGCCAGTATATATAATACTTCTTCCATCTCGTCGATCTAGTAGGATCTCCTATACTTTAGAAAGATACTTGGTATTCTTACAAAGGATTCAAAAAAAGTGTTTCTCGAGAGAGATTGAGAACATAAAGATAATCCCAAAACCTACAATGACATGATATGAGGAATCATGTAGTTACATGAAGGTCAGTGGGATGATCCCTTACTGACATCAGTTATGATGTGGTTACATATAGAATTTTTTTTTCAAAGATTTAGATCAAATATTCTAAAAATAAAAGGTCTATAGAGATAGATCCTAAAAGGATATTTAGTTTTCACAGATAAGTACATAGAAGAGGTACTGAAAGGGTTCAGCATTGAAACCTTCAAGAGGAATCCATTATCCTCTTGGACATAGGTGTATGCCATGCTATGTACTCGACTTGCTATATCTTGTTGTGAAAGTCATGAGCAGATATTAGTTGAATCCAGGCTAGGATATTGGATTGTTGTGAAAATATCCTTCAGTACTTGAGAAGCACTAAAGAATTATTTCTCATCTTTGAAGAAGAGTTAGGCTAAGAGTGGGAGAATACACTGATGCTAATGGTAGAATGTTTACATCAACATATATTCTTGAGTTATGTTGGTTCGATATGTTAGAAGGGTTTCAGACAATCGATCAATGAAAGCTGTATATGCTATAAATGTGTAGGATGCATTCTGATTCTTGTGATAGGTGCAGAACTAGATGTCACACCATTAGATGCTTTGACATTGTACTGTAAAGATAATGGTCCATAGCCATCGCTAAGGAGTCAAGGTCTCATCAGAAATCCATGCATATAGAGCAAAGATATACACGATTACCTCAAGTAGACATACATGGAGGTACAGAGAATAGACTCCACATAATAGTGGTGGCCCAAGTCACTTGGCTAGCTAAACATCGAAGCCTATCTTCAGAAGATGGGGCTCAGGTATATGGCATATTGGCTTTAGTGCAAGTGAAAGTTTGTTGGATGTGTGCCCTAGAAGCCAATCTTGGCTGACACATATTTTTTTCTAGGATATATTTTATACTTGTTGGGCAATCTTTATAACCAATTATATTTATGTATCCATGATTTATCCTAAAAATTAACAAAGATGATTTTGTATATTCTCAATGTATTGAGAATTTGAAACATACATCATTAGTGGTTAATTTCTAAATGCTCCCAATCGAAGGATCGTCATGGAGGACAGTGATCAATCCATTCAAGATCGATGCATGGATCACCTTCCTTTAGGACAGATAAGTCTTGAGTCTGTGGTGTAGAGACACTAGGGTGAGAGTGCAGGTGGTTGTTAGAGAACAACTTGCACTGAGTGTGACCAACACGAGAAACCACTTGGATATCTATTCACTCATTAGTGGTTTTCTCGATGCTACAGTGGTGTGACTGATCTTTTGACCTATGGTGTGTTGGCTATTCGCAGTGAGGCTATATAGTTTGACTGCACGTTCCCTTGGTCCCTACTCATATGGGTCTTTGTTGTGTATGTTGGCTATATAGGTTTAGGTTCGTTGTTTAGAGTAGGATACACCTAGATGAAATCTATCAGCCTTGGTAGAAAAAGAGAAGTCATATGAGATTCATAAGACTGAGTTCAGAAAATCTCTGATCAGAGTAAGTGTGAATACTGAAAAAGAGTTTCCACCGAATTCATAAATGAACTCGAGTCAAGCCAATCTAGCATATGACTGACGATGGAGTTTGACAAGTTCTCCATGACCTCCATCCAGTCGGAACTCTCGATAGAGGGATTGTATCACACGATAACTACACCTAGGAATTTATATTTTTATTCTGCTGGGTTGCCACTAAATGTTGCTAGACATCACTGGTAGATCGTGAGAACTCACTAAGATCATTTTCGGATCAACGATCTTTATTCAGGTGAGTTGGAATCGTTTCAGTCCATCGAAAAGAGTTTCAATGATACTGTGATGGAGATCACGGTATATCTCACTACCAGACAGAATAGAACCTAAAGGGTCATACACAAAAGTGTTGCAAAATTTAGTGCAGGGGTAAAATGGTAATTTTAAATTTTTTTCAAAATTATTATTTTACAGTAAAAATTATTAATTAATCTAATTAATTAACATATATTTACCCTACACTAGGATCTAAATATGATATATAGCATGCATTCATTTAAATTTGAAATTCAAATTTGAACAGTAAATAATTTACTGCTATATGTTCAGAACACATTATCTTTGTACGGATAGTCGATCGCCGTAATTTGATCACCGTCGGAAAGATCTAATCATCATAACACAGCCACACAGTGTGTCTGGCCTCTGCAGATCGTTCACACGAAGCTCCCAGTCTGACGGCTCCTCAAGAGTGCTAGCTCGTTGTAGAGCCCTTTCGACGATCGATGCTGATCGAACTCCTTCGATCGATGTCTGTCGATTTCTCGACTCTGGATTATCAGTAAATATGCTTGAGAGGTTGATGATGCTCTCCCTTAAATTTGATGGGCTCACAACACTCGTAGCTCACTTTCTCACTTCCCGAACCCCAGGCTGAAACCCTAGGGTGCTCACAGAAGACCCTGCGCCCACTCTCTTTCTTTCTTTCCTCTCGGAATATTTTAAACTTTTCAAAAATATGCAAAAATCTTCCTCACGCCCTCTTTTCTTTTTCAGATCAGATTATATGCACGCTCCACCTTTCTCCTCTTTTTAAAACAACACAAGACGTGTCTTATCCGCATGAGAGGATAAAGATAAGTGGTTGTACATTTGAATTCAAATCGAATTTGAATTCAAATGTAAACCAACTCATCCCTATCCACTTGGACGTGAGAAGAGAAGGGGCGTGGCTTCTTTTGTGCATGGAGAGTTTACATGAGAAATACTTTCTCATGTATAATATGGGGTGCACAAAAGGATAAGAGGTGGCGCATGGAGTTGGTTGCTCATTCAAATTCAAACTTTCTTTTGAATTTGAATGGCCAACCAACCATCTTTATCCAGCCATATGGCACACAAAAGTGGGGCGTGGGAAGCCTTCGAGTGGGAGAAAATTCATGAGAAGTTACTTCTCGTGAATTCAAATGGGCGCAAAAGAAGTGAGGTGGCGCAGGGAGTTTGGGTCAAGGTGGTTCTCATTTTAAACCAACTTAATTGAACCAATTTAATTAAAATAAGTTAGGCCCAATTAGACTAATTTAAATCCAACTTAATTAGACTTAATTAGGCTCAATAAAATCTTAATCAAATCAGGAATTGACTAAGCCCAACCTCTGATCAAATCAGGGACCAAACCATCTCGACGATTAGGTCAACTCTTAAACTAATCGGGTCAAACTCAACTGAACCCAATTTAATTGGACTTGATCTAAAAATAATTACTTAATCAAATTGAGTTAATCAGTGATCAAATTACTAATTAAACCTCTCATAAATATTGAGTCCAAATCTGATGGGCAATCGGGTATCAAAGTCCATCGATATAAAACTTTGATCGAAGAGTCCCAAATCAGTGGGACTCTTGACCCCGATACCCAAAATGTGTGGGACTCATGATCAGAGAATCTTGATTCTTGATCATAGAGTCTCAGACACGTAGGACTCATAGTCCACGAACATTAGGACTCTTCATCAGCCATCAAATCAGATAGGAACCTCTAATGTGTGTGACCCCGCAGGTTCGAACCTAAGTCGGTAGCACAGGAACCAATTCCTGCACTAATCGAAGTGACCATCCAGTAATGGTACCCGACATCTGGATAGGTTGAATAGTCACAATCGCAATACTCAAAACCTATGTGAATATGGTTACTGTATAATTCATCCCTTTTGACCCTTGTGTTTAGGACGACTCAGGGTTAAACTGTCAACCCTGATCAGATCATCCGAATCGTGCTCAACTCAAACAGTCCTGTGACTCCTCACTAGGACTACCCTGGCCAAGATTTTTCTAAATTGAAACATGACTGTATACAGCTCCTGAACTGGAGTGGTCAATCCCTTCTTAACACACGCACCGACAAATTAAGTACTTGACTACACCCAGCATCCTTCCGTCACTGAATTAGAAATTCAGGTAGTCCAGTGCCTAAGTGCAGTGAGTTGCTTGCAAATCACCATGGCGGTCTCAGGTCGGAGGGATAGTTATACCCATATCCCATCGGATCAAATCTTGACAGCAGAAATAGCTTCGGAGTCGATCACGTTCAATGCAGATGTACCATTACATCTCACCTGTATGCCATACCAGTGTCTCCACACTCCTTGGTTAAAAGGACAACCAACCCATATGGCACACAACGACCTATGCTTGATAAACGTTATTATCCTTGGTAACAACGTATCATTTGGTCGCGAACAGGTTTAAGAACTAAATGACAAATCCTCCTTTGTCGAGTCTAAATAGTCCTAAGGACTTCACCACAACACAGGAGTTCATTAGAAGATGAAATAATTTATGATAAAAAAATATCAAAATAACTTTTATTTATTTATAGTTTATATATTAATACAAGAATAAGCACAACCGTCAACAGGCTGACGATTGGCTTTGGAACACTATTCCCAACAATCTCCCACTTGGCCTAAAGCCAATCGGTGCAGTATCTAATACCCATCTTTGACTTGAAGTCATCGAACTCCTTCACCACAATGACTTTAGTGAATGGATCGGCCAGGTTCTCCTTCCCGTTGATCTTCTGAAGGTTGATGTCTCCTCGATCCACGATTTTTCAGATGAGATGGTAGCGGTGCAGAATATACTTCATCCGTTGGTGTGCCTTCGGTTCCTTCGCCTGAGCAATGGCTCCAAAGCTGTCACAGTAGAGCAGAACTAGACCAACAAGGGAGGGTGCCACTCCGAGCTTGGTGATAAATTTTCTCAGCCACACCGCTTCTTTGGCAGCATCTAATGCAGCGACATACTCCGCCTCGCAAACTGAATCAGCCACTGTGTGCTGTTGAAACTCTTCTAGCAGACAGCCCCACCATTAATGATAAAAATAAATCCTGACACACTCTTGCTATCATCATGATCAGACTGAAAACTAGAGTCTATAAACCCTATAAGTCTCAAGTCCGATTCACCATAAACAAGCCACTGGTCCTTAGTATTTCTCAAATACTTCAGGATGGTTTTAACAACCTTCCAGTGATTCTCTCCTAGATCAGATTGATATCTACTCACTACCCCTAGTGAGTATGCCACATCTGATCGTGTACATATTATGGCGTACATGTTAAATCCCACTGCTGAAGCATACGGAATTCTACCCATACGCTCTCTCTCCTGAGGTATTGTCAGACAATCCCTCTTCGAGAAAGAAATTCCATGGCCTATCGGTAGATAGCCTTTCTTAGAATTCTCCATGCTGAACCTCTTCAGCATAGTATCAATGTACATGGACTGGGATAAGCTAAGTAACCTTTTAGATCTATCCCTATAGATCCTCATCCCTAGGATGTAGGAAGCTTCTCCCAGATCCTTCATGGAGAATTGTGACGACAGCCAAATCTTTATTCCCTGTAATGCAGGGACATCATTCTCGATTAAGAGAATGTCATCCACATACAATACAAGAAATATCACTACTGGACCATTAGCCCACTTATAAATGCAGGGCTCTTCTCCATTCTTAACGAAGCCATACATCTTGATCGTCTTATCAAAACGTATGTTCCAACTCTGAGATGCCTGCTTAAGCCCATAAATAGACCTCTGTAGCCTGCACACCTTAGACTCATCTGTGGATGTGAATCCTTCTGGTTGTATCATATACACCTTTTCATCTAGCTCTCCATTTAGGAAAGCTATTTTCACATCCATCTGTCAGGTTTCATAGTCCAGATGGGCAGCTATCGCAAGCATAATCCGAATGGATTTGAGCTTTGCCACAGGAGAAAATATCTCGTCATAGTCTATACCATAACGTTGACGATATCCCTTGGCAACCAGATGGGCTTTATAGATTTTCACCTTTCCATCTGCGCCCTCTTCCTCTTAAAGATCTACTTACACCCTATGGGTTTTTACTCCTTTGGATGGGTCAACCAATGTCCACACATCGTTGACCTTCATGGACTCCATTTCGGATTTCATGACCTCTAGCCACTTCTCAGAGTCAGATCTCTGCATTGCATCCATGTAGGTGATCGAATCCTCATCGTTTTCATCAAGTTCACAGGATCGCCACCCCAGACCAAGAAACCATAGTATCTGTCCGGTTGATGTGGTACTCTACCAGATCGCCTTAAGGGTGCAGGAACAATGGACTCCGGATCTGATCTAATCAAATCCGATTTAGGTTCAGCTACTTGTGTCGGTTTTTTCACCTGCCGAACTTTCTCAAGTTCGACCTTAGAGACAACAGTCCCTTCACCAAAGAACTCCTTTTCTAAAAAGATTGCCTTAAGGCTGATAAATACCTTTTGCTCATCAGCTAGGAAGAAATAATATCCTTTGGTCTCTTTTGGGTATCCTATGAAATTATACTTGTCAGACTAGATCCAAGCTTGTCCGTAATTAAACATTTAACATAAGTCGGACACCTCCAAACCCTAAGGTGCGAGAGTACTGGCCTACGTCCTATCCATATCTCATATGGCATTTTGGTTACAGACTTACTTGGAACTCTATTTAGAAGGTAACAAGCCGATTCGAGCGCATATCCCCAAAAGAAGATCGGCAGACCAGCAAACTCCATCATGGATCGAACCATGTTCTAACAAGGTCGATTCCTCCTTTCAGACACACAATTATGCTGTGGTGTTCTAGGAGGAGTCCACTGAGAGAGAATTCCATTCTCTCTAAGATATGTTAGAAAATCATTGAAAAGGTATTCACCTCCTCGATCAAATCGAAGAATTTTAATACACTTTTCAGTTTATTTTTCTACCTCATTTCGAAATAGTTTGAACATTTCAAACGACTCCGACTTATGCTTCATTAAGTTGACATACCCATACCTCGATAGGTCATCTGTGAAGGTTATGAAGTAGAAATATCCACCTCTTGCACTTGAGCTCATGGGTCCACATACATCAGAATGTACCAGACCCAAGAGTTCACTGGCTCTCTCACCTTTTTCAGTAAAAGGTGACTTGGTCATCTTTCCAAGAAGACAGGACTCACAGGTTGGAAGTAATTCACAATCACCAACGTCAAGAATTCTTTCTTGAGCCAACCTGTTTATCCTATTTTTTATTGATATGACCTAGCCTACAGTGCCAAGGTAGACTTCTGACACATTATCTATTCTAGGACATTTACCGAAGATTTGAACCACATTAACAGGCTGTGATAGTAAGTAAATTCCATTATTTATTTGTCTAACAAATATTGTAACACCATCAAAATGATATTACAAATATTTTTTTTTATTAAAAAATTATAACCGTACATGGCCAAAAGGCCTACAGAAATAATATTTAATAAAAAGCTTGGACAATAGTGACATTCACTCATAATTACATTACAAGAATTGATTACAAGGTTCATGATTCTTAAAGGCTAGAACTGAAACTTTGCTTCCATCTCCAACGTTCAGGAACCTCTCGCCTCATCAAATCTCCTACTGACCTGCAGACCCTGCATCGAATTAAATATGATAAGGGCTTTGGTATCCAATACCCAGGCAGTAGTATCACAAATGAAAAAGTTGCAAGGTGTTATCATATAATTACCTTGCTTCTTCTTCGGCCTGTTTGGGTCCAGGGAGGCAATGTATAGAGGACAGTTCCTCTTCCAGTGCCCCTGCTTCTTGCAAAAGAAGCACTCCGCCTGGCTCTGGTCGGGCTTGCGCTTCTTGGTCTGACCCTGTGCAGACGTCCCAGCATGCGGCTGCACCTTCTTATTCTTCTTCTTCTTGTTCTTCTTCCCTTTCTTAAAGGGTCGACGACCAGAAGAAGACCCTCCCACAACATTCACCGACTCCTTATGGAGCTGGTGGTCCTTCTCAAAGTTCTGCAGCAACCCCAACAAGCCGTGGTAGTTCACTGCAGCTTTGTCATCAAAATGAGTAAGGAAGGGAGGAAGGACTTGGACAAAGAATTAAGGATCGCATCCTTACCGAGCTGCTCGTGCAAGGGAAAGCCCAGTTTACTTAGGCGCTCAATCATTTCGATCATGTACAGTACATGATCGATGATGAGGCCCCATCCCTCATCCGAGCATTAAAAATGGCACAACTAATTTTGTGCCTTTCAACGTCGTCAGACATGCCAAAGGAGTCGCTCAACATTTGAAGCATCTGCTGCGGCTAGGCGTTCTCAAACCTGTGACTGAACTCATCATTCATTGCCGCCAGCATTATGCACCGA
>NC_026003.2:17536469-17552462 GCF_000442705.2 Elaeis guineensis | reverse complement strand
CTGACCTGAGACCGCCACGGTGACTTGCAAGCAACTCACTGTACTTAGGCACTGGACTACCTGAATTTCTAATTCAGTGACGGAAAGATGATGGGTGTAGTCAAGTACTTGACTTGTCTGTGCGTGTGTCAAAAAGGGATTGACCACTCCAGTTCAGGAGCTGTGCACAGTCGTGTTTCAATTTAGAAAAATCTTGATCAGGATAGTCCTAGTGAGGAGTCACAGGACTATTTGAGTTGAGCATGATTCGGATGATCTGATCAGGGTTGACAGTTTAACCCTGAGTCGTCCTAAACACAGGGGTCAAAAGGGATGAATTATACAGTAACCATATTCACGTAGGTTCTGAGTATTGCGATTGTGACTATTTGATCTATCCAGATGTTGGGTACCATTGCTAGATGGTCACTTCGATTAGTGCAGGAATTGGTTCCTATGCTACCGGCTTAGGTTCGAACCTGCGGGGTCACACACATTAGAGATTTCTATCTGATCTGATGGCTGATGAAGTATCCTAATATTCATGGACTATGAGTCCTACATGTCTGGGACTCTATGATCGAGAATCAAGATTCTCTGATCATGAGTCCCACACATTTTGGATACCGGGGTCAAGAGTCCCACTGGTTTGGGACTCTTCGATCAAGATTTCATATCGATGGACTTTGATACCTGATTGCCCATCAGATTTGGACTCAATATTTATGAGAGATTTAATTAGTGATTTGATCATTGATTAACTCAATTTGATTGAGTAATTATTTTTGGATCAAGTCCAATTGAATTGGATTCAGTTGAGTTTGACCCGATTAGGTTAAGAGTTGACCTAATCGTCGAGATGGTTTGGTCCCTGATTTGATCAGAGGTTGGACTTAGTCAATTCCTAATTTGATTAAGATTTTATTGAGCCTAATTAAGCCTAATTAAGTTGAGTTTAAATTAGTCTAATTGGGCCTAACTTATTTTAATTAAATTGGTTCAATTAGGTTGGTTTAAAATGAGAAACCACCTTGACCCAAACTCCCTACGCCACCTCACTTCTTCTGCGCCCATTTGAATTTACGAGAAGCAACTTCTCATGAATTTTCTCCCATGCAGAAGGCTTCCCATGCCCCACTTTTGTGCACCATATGGCTGGATAAAGATGGTTGGTTGGCCATTCAAATTCAAAAGAAAGTTTGAATTTGAATGAGCAACCAACTCCATGCGCCACCTCTTATCCTTTTGTGCGTCCCATATTATACATGAGAAAGTATTTCTCATGTAAACTCTCTATGCACAAAAGAAGCCATGCCCCTTCTCTTCTCACGCCCAAGTGGATAGGGATGAGTTGGTTTGCATTTGAATTCAAATTCAATTTGAATTCAAATGTACAACCACTTATCTTTATCCTCTCATGCGGATAAGACACATCTTGCGTTATTTTAAAAAGAGGAGAAAGGTGGGGCATGCATATAATCTGATCTAAAAAAGAAAAGAGGGCATGAGGAAGGTTTCTACATATTTTTAAAAAGTTCAAAATATTTCGAGAGGAAAGAAAGAAAAAGAGTGGGCGCAGGGTCTTCTGTGAGCACCCTAGGGTTTCAGCTTGGGGTTCGGGAAGTGAGAAAGTGAGCTACGAGTGTCGTGAGCCCACCAAATTTAAGGGAGAGCATCATCAATCTCTCAAGCATGTTTGCTGATGATCTGAAGCATCTAAAAAATCGACAGACATCGATCGAAGAAGTTTGATCAGCATCGACCATCAAAAGAGCTCTACAACGAGCTAGCACTCGTGAGGAGCCGATCAGACTAGGAGCTTCGTGTGGATGATCCGTAGAGGTCAGACACACTGTGTGACTGTATTGCAATGATTAGATCCTTCCAACGATGATCAAATTGCGATGATCGACTATCCGCATAAAGATAATGTGTTCTGAACACATAGCAGTAAATTATTTACTGTTCAAATTTGAATTTCAAATTTAAATGCATGCATGCTATATATCATATTTAGATCTTAGTGTAGGATAAATATATATTAATTAATTAGATTATTTAATAATTTTCACTGTAAAATAGTAATTTTGAAAAAAATTTAAAATTATCATTTTACCCCTGCACTAAATTTCACTTCAAATGGTATCAGAGCGGGTTCTAAGATATAATATAAACATTTGCATGCATAGATTAAGTTATAATCTAAAAGTTTAAATTTAAAATTTGAAATTCAAAATTTAAAATTTGAATTTTGAAAGTTGTTCGAAATTCAAAATTCAAAAATTTAAAATTTAAAATTTAAAATTTAAATTTTGAAATTTAAAATTTAAAATTCAAAATTCAAAAATTTAAAATTTAAAATTTAAAATTTGAAATTTAAAATTTGATTGAAATTTTAAATTTCAAATTTGAAATTCAAAATTTAAAATTCAAAATTTGAAATTCAAAAATTTGAAATTTATTTAAAATTTGAAATTCAAAATTTAAAATTTAAAATTTAAAATTTAAATTTTGAAATTGATATATTTAGATATACTTGATCCAAGTAGCAAGTAATCTAATTGGGTTGGTTGCCATGGTCGTCTGATCATAGGAGAAAAGTAGAGTTTAAAGGCCCTCTCCTCCCATTCGATGGGGTTCTCCTATGACGGTAGGGGTGCCGCTGTAATTATATCCCATGCAGATGAAGTAGTGAAAGGACTTAATTGTAAAGGTTCAATTGTAAAATTTATCATGAATGTGTTAGATTAGATCTAAAGGAATATTCATGATTTATTTTGATTGAGTTATTTTTTGTTATGGAATTAGCAATAGGATTGCTATTTATGAAATGTGATAATCTATTTATAAAATGAGTCAACATATTTGGTGAACAAAAAATAAAACTTTTTATATTTAAAAATTATTTTCGAAATGCCAAACCCTGACCCAACAGCTCAAATACTTAATTAAAGGAATTAAGTGTTGTCAAGTTGGTCTAGAATTATGAATTAAGACCTAAGACAATTGCATAAACTTGTGGGTCAATGGGTTAGATGGATTAGGTCCATAATTGGGTTAGACCTAAGGTTAGTTTAAAGAAATGGACTAAATTAGAGTAATTGGTCAAATCTAATTAAAAGTTGAATTAGATTAGGTCAAGGACACTCTAGACTCAACTCCAATAGTTGTAGTTGAATGGGTCCATGTCTTTAACTAGATCAAGATGGACTTAATTCATGGCTACATGGTGGAACTCTATTTACTAAGTTGATCCAATTAAAACTAATGAACCGGTTAGTGTCTAAGGTAAGTTCGGCAGTTTGACCAGTGGTTCTTAAGTGGGAGCTACTCGCATTGATTCGATCTCTGATGAGTTAATGGCATATCCCCACCACTGATCTCACTTACCTGGCCAACTTGATGAGTTAGATTTTGATTAGATTACTTGGTGATTAGGGCTCACCCATGTCATTAGGTAAATCAGTGTGACTGATTTAGGTGCTCCTAATGCCGGCTTTAATTAAATCTTTTTTAATCTGACTTGGTGAAGTTAGTGGGAGGATTGAAATTGGTTGGTTAATTTCTTCTCTTTCTTCACTTAATAAAATCCTCAAAAATTATTAAATCCCTAAAATGATTAAGTTATAGTGATAACTAAGTCATAGCTTCCCATTAAGTGAGTGATAATGAGTCCATTAGTTTAATAATCACTGGAGGCCCAAAGGCCTGGTGCTTATTGACTAATAGAATTATCATTCATAGTATGATAATTTGGTTGAGTCTTTCTGATGGTGGTCAGGTTGGCCGGTCAAAGTCGGACCTGATCATTTATTGGTTCGATTCACCAAATAAAGTCATATTAATGGTTGGACCTAACCAGATCTTTTCAGTAGAGGCCAAAGCCTACTGATTATGTTCTGGGGCAAAATTAATTACTAGAAGTTGTTTAGAGAAACAACTGGTTATGAACCTATCCATAGATGCACATGGGTTGACCAACCAAAGTTGGGCTCATATATAGTCTGTGTGGATTCTAGTACCTACTAAGAAATTAAAGTAATTCCTCAAATTGGAGGTTGAGGCTACCAGTTCATAAAAATATTGGGAGAAACTTTAGACTAAAGTCTAAGTCTTTAGTATTAATAATTTATATACTAATAGAGATCTGATTTTCCTTTATGCAGCTATGGCCACTACCCTGTCGCTCCTATCATTATTAGATAATGACAAGCTCATGGGACCTAATTTTGATAGCTGGTATCAAAAATTAAAAGTCATCCTTGAGCATGAGTGGATCCTTTATGTAGTAACGGATCCGGCACCCGAGGAGCCAGCCCCGAATGCTAGAGGAACGGTCTGAGATACTTACCAGAAGTGGCTCAACGACCGCACCACCGTTCGGTGCATAATGCTGGCGGCAATGAATGATGAGTTCAGTCACAGGTTTGAGAACGCCTAGCCGCAGCAGATGCTTCAAATGTTGAGCGACTCCTTTGGCATGTCTGACGACGTTGAAAGGCACAAAATTAGTTGTGCCATTTTTAATGCTCGGATGAGGGATGGGGCCTCAATCATCGATCATATACTGTACATGATCGAAATAATTGAGCGCCTAAGTAAACTGGGCTTTCCCTTGCACGAGCAGCTCAGTAAGGATGCGATCCTTAATTCTTTGTCCAAGTCCTTCCTCCTCTTCCTTACTCATTTTGATTGACAAAGCTTGCAGTGAACTACCACGGCTTGTTGGGGTTGTTGCAGAACTTTGAGAAGGATCACCAGCTCCAAAAGGAGTCGGTGAATGTTGTGGGAGGGTCTTCTTCTGGTCGTCGACCTTTTAAGAAAGGGAAGAAGAACAAGAAGAAGAAGAATAAGAAGGTGCAGCCGCATGCTGGAACTTCTGCACAGGGTCAGACCAAGAAGCGCAAGCCCGACCAGAGCCAGGCGGAGTGCTTCTTTTGCAAGAAGCAGGGGCACTGGAAGAGGAACTGTCCTCTATACATTGCCTCCCTGGATCCAAACAGGCCGAAGAAGAAGCAAGGTAATTATATGATAACACCTTGCAACTTTTTCATTTGTGATACTACTGCTTGGGTATTGGATACCGAAAGCCCTTATCATATTTGTAATTCGATGCAGGGTCTGCAGGTCAGTAGAAGATTTGATGACGACGAGAGGTTCCTGAATATTGGAGATGGAAGCAAAGTTTCAGTTCTAGCTTTAAGAATCATGAACCTTGTAATCAATTCTTGTAATGTAATTATGAGTGAATGTCACTATTGTCCAAGCTTTTTATTAAATATTATTTCTGTAGGCCTTTTGGCCATGTACGGTTATAATTTTTTAATAAAAAAAAATATTTGTAATATCATTTTGAATGGTGTTACAATATTTGTTAGACAAATAAATAATGGAATTTACTTACTATCACAGCCTGTTAATGTGGTTCAAATCTTCGGTAAATGTCCTAGAATAGATAATGTGTCAGAAGTCTACCTTTGGCACTGTAGGCTAGGTCATATCAATAAAAATAGGATAAACAGGTTGGCTCAAGAAAGAATTCTTGACGTTGGTGATTGTGAATTACTTCCAACCTGTGAGTCCTGTCTTCTTGGAAAGATGACCAAGTCACCTTTTACTGAAAAAGGTGAGAGAGCCAGTGAACTCTTGGGTCTGGTACATTCTGATGTATGTGGACCCATGAGCTCAAGTGCAAGAGGTGGATATTTCTACTTCATAACCTTCACAGATGACCTATCGAGGTATGGGTATGTCAACTTAATGAAGCATAAGTCGGAGTCGTTTGAAATGTTCAAACTATTTCGAAATGAGGTAGAAAAATAAACTGAAAAGTGTATTAAAATTCTTCGATTTGATCGAGGAGGTGAATACCTTTTCAATGATTTTCTAACATATCTTAGAGAGAATGGAATTCTCTCTCAGTGGACTCCTCCTAGAACACCACAGCATAATTGTGTGTCTGAAAGGAGGAATCGGACCTTGTTAGACATGGTTCGATCCATGATGGAGTTTGCTGGTCTGCCGATCTTCTTTTGGGGATATGCGCTCGAATCGGCTTGTTACCTTCTAAATAGAGTTCCAAGTAAGTCTGTAACCAAAATGCCATATGAGATATGGATAGGACGTAGGCCAGTACTCTCGCACCTTAGGGTTTGGAGGTGTCCGACTTATGTTAAATGTTTAATTACGGACAAGCTTGGATCTAGGTCTGACAAGTATAATTTCATAGGATACCCAAAAGAGACCAAAGGATATTATTTCTTCCTAGCTGATGAGCAAAAGGTATTTATCAGCCTTAAGGCAATCTTTTTAGAAAAGGAGTTCTTTGGTGAAGGGACTGTTGTCTCTAAGGTCGAACTTGAGAAAGTTCGGCAGGTGAAAAAACCGACACAAGTAGCTGAACCTAAATCGGATTTGATTAGATCAGATCCGGAGTCCATTGTTCCTGCACCCTTAAGGCGATCTGGTAGAGTACCACATCAACCGGACAGATACTATGGTTTCTTGGTCTGGGGTGGCGATCCTGTTGAACTTGATGAAAACGATGAGGATTCGATCACCTACATGGATGCAATGCAGAGATCTGACTCTGAGAAGTGGCTAGAGGTCATGAAATCCGAAATGGAGTCCATGAAGGTCAACGATGTGTGGACATTGGTTGACCCATCCAAAGGAGTAAAACCCATAGGGTGTAAGTAGATCTTTAAGAGGAAGAGGGGCGCAGATGGAAAGGTGAAAATCTATAAAGCCCATCTGGTTGCCAAGGGATATCGTCAACGTTATGGTATAGACTATGACGAGATATTTTCTCCTGTGGCAAAGCTCAAATCCATTCGGATTATGCTTGCGATAGCTGCCCATCTGGACTATGAAACCTGACAGATGGATGTGAAAATAGCTTTCCTAAATGGAGAGCTAGATGAAAAGGTGTATATGATACAACCAGAAGGATTCACATCCACAGATGAGTCTAAGGTGTGCAGGCTACAGAGGTCTATTTATGGGCTTAAGCAGGCATCTCAGAGTTGGAACATACGTTTTGATAAGACGATCAAGATGTATGGCTTCGTTAAGAATGGAGAAGAGCCCTGCATTTATAAGTGGGCTAATGGTCCAGTAGTGATATTTCTTGTATTGTATGTGGATGACATTCTCTTAATCGAGAATGATGTCCCTGCATTACAGGGAATAAAGATTTGGCTGTCGTCACAATTCTCCATGAAGGATCTGGGAGAAGCTTCCTACATCCTAGGGATGAGGATCTATAGGGATAGATCTAAAAGGTTACTTAGCTTATCCCAGTCCATGTACATTGATACTATGCTGAAGAGGTTCAGCATGGAGAATTCTAAGAAAGGCTATCTACCGATAGGCCATGGAATTTCTTTCTCGAAGAGGGATTGTCTGACAATACCTCAGGAGAGAGAGCGTATGGGTAGAATTCCGTATGCTTCAGCAGTGGGATTTAACATGTACGCCATAATATGTACACGATCAGATGTGGCATACTCACTAGGGGTAGTGAGTAGATATCAATCTGATCTAGGAGAGAATCACTGGAAGGTTGTTAAAACCATCCTGAAGTATTTGAGAAATACTAAGGACCAGTGGCTTGTTTATGGTGAATCGGACTTGAGACTTATAGGGTTTATAGACTCTAGTTTTCAGTCTGATCATGATGATAGCAAGAGTGTGTCAGGATTTATTTTTATCATTAATGGTGGGGCTGTCTGCTAGAAGAGTTTCAACAGCACACAGTGGCTGATTCAGTTTGCGAGGCGGAGTATGTCGCTGCATTAGATGCTGCCAAAGAAGCGGTGTGGCTGAGAAAATTTATCACCAAGCTCGGAGTGGCACCCTCCCTTGTTGGTCTAGTTCTGCTCTACTGTGACAGCTTTGGAGCCATTGCTCAGGCGAAGGAACCGAAGGCACACCAACGGATGAAGTATATTCTGCACCGCTACCATCTCATCTGAAAAATCGTGGATCGAGGAGACATCAACCTTCAGAAGATCAACGGGAAGGAGAACCTGGCCGATCCATTCACTAAAGTCATTGTGGTGAAGGAGTTCGATGACTTCAAGTCAAAGATGGGTATTAGATACTGCACCGATTGGCTTTAGGCCAAGTGGGAGATTGTTGGGAATAGTGTTCCAAAGCCAATCGTCAGCCTGTTGACGGTTGTGCTTATTCTTGTATTAATATATAAACTATAAATAAATAAAAGTTATTTTGATATTTTTTTATCATAAATTATTTCATCTTCTAATGAACTCCTGTGTTGTGGTGAAGTCCTTAGGACTATTTAGACTCGACAAAGGAGGATTTGTCATTTAGTTCTTAAACCTGTTCGCGACCAAATGATACGTTGTTACCAAGGATAATAACGTTTATCAAGCATAGGTCGTTGTGTGCCATATGGGTTGGTTGTCCTTTTAACCAAGGAGTGTGGAGACACTGGTATGGCATACAGGTGAGATGTAATGGTACATCTGCATTGAACGTGATCGACTCCGAAGCTATTTCTGCTGTCAAGATTTGATCCGATGGGATATGGGTATAACTATCCCTCCGACCTGAGACCGCCATGGTGATTTGCAAGCAACTCACTGCACTTAGGCACTGGACTACCTGAATTTCTAATTCAGTGACGGAAGGATGCTGGGTGTAGTCAAGTACTTAATTTGTCGGTGCGTGTGTTAAGAAGGGATTGACCACTCCAGTTCAGGAGCTGTATACAGTCATGTTTCAATTTAGAAAAATCTTGGCCAGGGTAGTCCTAGTGAGGAGTCACAGGACTGTTTGAGTTGAGCACGATTCGGATGATCTGATCAGGGTTGACAGTTTAACCCTGAGTCGTCCTAAACACAAGGGTCAAAAGGGATGAATTATACAGTAACCATATTCACATAGGTTTTGAGTATTGCGATTGTGACTATTCAACCTATCCAGATGTCGGGTACCATTACTGGATGGTCACTTCGATTAGTGCAGGAATTGGTTCCTGTGCTACCGACTTAGGTTCGAACCTGCGGGGTCACACACATTAGAGGTTCCTATCTGATTTGATGGCTGATGAAGAGTCCTAATGTTCGTGGACTATGAGTCCTACGTGTCTGAGACTCTATGATCAAGAATCAAGATTCTCTGATCATGAGTCCCACACATTTTGGGTATCGGGGTCAAGAGTCCCACTGATTTGGGACTCTTCGATCAAAGTTTTATATCGATGGACTTTGATACCCGATTGCCCATCAGATTTGGACTCAATATTTATGAGAGGTTTAATTAGTAATTTGATCACTGATTAACTCAATTTGATTAAGTAATTATTTTTAGATCAAGTCCAATTAAATTGGGTTCAGTTGAGTTTGACCCGATTAGTTTAAGAGTTGACCTAATCGTCGAGATGGTTTGGTCCCTGATTTGATCAGAGGTTGGGCTTAGTCAATTCCTGATTTGATTAAGATTTTATTGAGCCTAATTAAGTCTAATTAAGTTGGATTTAAATTAGTCTAATTGGGCCTAACTTATTTTAATTAAATTGGTTCAATTAAGTTGGTTTAAAATGAGAACCACCTTGACCCAAACTCCCTGCGCCACCTCACTTCTTTTGCGCCCATTTGAATTCACGAGAAGTAACTTCTCATGAATTTTCTCCCACTCGAAGGCTTCCCACGCCCCACTTTTGTGTGCCATATGGCTGGATAAAGATGGTTGGTTGGCCATTCAAATTCAAAAGAAAGTTTGAATTTGAATGAGCAACCAACTCCATGCGCCACCTCTTATCCTTTTGTGCACCCCATATTATACATGAGAAAGTATTTCTCATGTAAACTCTCCATGCACAAAAGAAGCCACGCCCCTTCTCTTCTCACGTCCAAGTGGATAGGGATGAGTTGGTTTACATTTGAATTCAAATTCGATTTGAATTCAAATGTACAACCACTTATCTTTATCCTCTCATGCGGATAAGACACGTCTTGTGTTGTTTTAAAAAGAGGAGAAAGGTGGAGCGTGCATATAATCTGATCTGAAAAAGAAAAGAGGGCGTGAGGAAGATTTTTGCATATTTTTGAAAAGTTTAAAATATTCCGAGAGGAAAGAAAGAAAGAGAGTGGGCGCAGGGTCTTCTGTGAGCACCCTAGGGTTTCAGCCTGGGGTTCGGGAAGTGAGAAAGTGAGCTACGAGTGTTGTGAGCCCATCAAATTTAAGGGAGAGCATCATCAACCTCTCAAGCATATTTACTGATAATCCAGAGTCGAGAAATCGACAGACATCGATCGAAGGAGTTCGATCAGCATCGATCGTCGAAAGGGCTCTACAACGAGCTAGCACTCTTGAGGAGCCGTCAGACTGGGAGCTTCGTGTGAACGATCTGCAGAGGCCAGACACACTGTGTGGCTGTGTTATGATGATTAGATCTTTCCGACGGTGATCAAATTACGGCGATCGACTATCCGTACAAAGATAATGTGTTCTGAACATATAGCAGTAAATTATTTACTGTTCAAATTTGAATTTCAAATTTAAATGAATGCATGCTATATATCATATTTAGATCCTAGTGTAGGGTAAATATATGTTAATTAATTAGATTAATTAATAATTTTTACTGTAAAATAATAATTTTGAAAAAAATTTAAAATTACCATTTTACCCCTGCACTAAATTTTGCAACACTTTTGTGTATGACCCTTTAGGTTCTATTCTGTCTGGTAGTGAGATATACCGTGATCTCCATCACAGTATCATTGAAACTCTTTTCGATGGACTGAAACGATTCCAACTCACCTGAATAAAGATCGTTGATCCGAAAATGATCTTAGTGAGTTCTCACGATCTACCAGTGATGTCTAGCAACATTTAGTGGCAACCCAGCAGAATAAAAATATAAATTCCTAGGTGTAGTTATCGTGTGATACAATCCCTCTATCGAGAGTTCCGACTGGATGGAGGTCATGGAGAACTTGTCAAACTCCATCGTCAGTCATATGCTAGATTGGCTTGACTCGAGTTCATTTATGAATTCGGTGGAAACTCTTTTTCAGTATTCACACTTACTCTGATCAGAGATTTTCTGAACTCAGTCTTATGAATCTCATATGACTTCTCTTTTTCTACCAAGGCTGATAGATTTCATCTAGGTGTATCCTACTCTAAACAACGAACCTAAACCTATATAGCCAACATACACAACAAAGACCCATATGAGTAGGGACCAAGGGAACGTGCAGTCAAACTATATAGCCTCACTGCGAATAGCCAACACACCATAGGTCAAAAGATCAGTCACACCACTGTAGCATCGAGAAAACCACTAATGAGTGAATAGATATCCAAGTGGTTTCTCGTGTTGGTCACACTCAGTGCAAGTTGTTCTCTAACAACCACCTGCACTCTCACCCTAGTGTCTCTACACCACAGACTCAAGACTTATCTGTCCTAAAGGAAGGTGATCCATGCATCGATCTTGAATGGATTGATCACTGTCCTCCATGACGATCCTTCGATTGGGAGCATTTAGAAATTAACCACTAATGATGTATGTTTCAAATTCTCAATACATTGAGAATATACAAAATCATCTTTGTTAATTTTTAGGATAAATCATGGATACATAAATATAATTGGTTATAAAGATTGCCCAACAAGTATAAAATATATCCTAGAAAAAAATATGTGTCAGCCAAGATTGGCTTCTAGGGCACACATCCAACAAACTTTCACTTGCACTAAAGCCAATATGCCATATACCTGAGCCCCATCTTCTGAAGATAGGCTTCGATGTTTAGCTAGCCAAGTGACTTGGGCCACCACTATTATGTGGAGTCTATTCTCTGTACCTCCATGTATGTCTACTTGAGGTAATCGTGTATATCTTTGCTCTATATGCATGGATTTCTGATGAGACCTTGACTCCTTAGCGATGGCTATGGACCATTATCTTTACAGTACAATGTCAAAGCATCTAATGGTGTGACATCTAGTTCTGCACCTATCACAAGAATCAGAATGCATCCTACACATTTATAGCATATACAGCTTTCATTGATCGATTGTCTGAAACCCTTCTAACATATCGAACCAACATAACTCAAGAATATATGTTGATGTAAACATTCTACCATTAGCATCAGTGTATTCTCCCACTCTTAGCCTAACTCTTCTTCAAAGATGAGAAATAATTCTTTAGTGCTTCTCAAGTACTGAAGGATATTTTCACAACAATCCAATATCCTAGCCTGGATTCAACTAATATCTGCTCATGACTTTCACAACAAGATATAGCAAGTCGAGTACATAGCATGGCATACACCTATGTCCAAGAGGATAATGGATTCCTCTTGAAGGTTTCAATGCTGAACCCTTTCAGTACCTCTTCTATGTACTTATCTGTGAAAACTAAATATCCTTTTAGGATCTATCTCTATAGACCTTTTATTTTAGAATATTTGATCTAAATCTTTGAAAAAAAAATTCTATATGTAACCACATCATAACTGATGTCAGTAAGGGATCATCCCACTGACCTTCATGTAACTACATGATTCCTCATATCATGTCATTGTAGGTTTTGGGATTATCTTTATGTTCTCAATCTCTCTCGAGAAACACTTTTTTTGAATCCTTTGTAAGAATACCAAGTATCTTTCTAAAGTATAGGAGATCCTACTAGATCGACGAGATGGAAGAAGTATTATATATACTGGCTCATCTTAAATAGATTGTATAGGTCTTATGACTCATTGTTCTTTAGAGACTTTCTCTTTGAGTTCATCCTCTCACTGTTTTCAAGAAAATAGTATGATTGCTCACAATCACATTGTGAACTACTGAGAAGAGAAAGTGATATTTCAAACACCTTTTGGGATACCCTATAAATGAGTTCTCACAGACCTATCCTCTAACTTGTCCACTATATCATATCTCATATGGTGCGGTGAAACCAACTTTAGAGAAAACCTAATTAAAATTTCAGAAATTAAATCTTGTTCCTAAGAAACAATAATTGAGCTAGTGATATTCATGATGGACTGGATGATATCTCATATAGTGCCATCACTTCTCACAGATACACCATTGGGCTGAGGTGTACAAAGAGAATTCCATCATGACACTATGCTATTTTTTTTAGATAATCGATAAATTTCTATTTGGTATTGCATCTTCGATCTGATCGAAGTACCTTTAAAATTTTTTCGATTTATTTTTTCTACTTCGCATCTAAATTTTTGAAACCTTTCAACGTCTTTCAGATTTGTATCTCACATATATACCTATACCATAACTGTTCATCGGTAAAAGTGATGAAGTCGTGATACCCTCCTAGTCTAGCTCATCAAATGGGCCATGCACATTATATGTATACTAGGATAAGTATTTCAATGATCCTATTCTTTTAATCCACAAAGGACAGCTGATCATTAATCCTTAAAGAGATGATTCACAGACTAAATATGACTTAATAATCAATGAGCCCAAATGCTCATTTTTTTCAGTCGGCAAATCATTTCTTTTCATACATGATCTAGCCAAAAGAACCATCTATATACTTCAAGTTATCTGGTTCTGAATCTCTTAGACCCAATGGCATTCACTATTTTGCTCAAATAATTTTTTACAATTGCATCACACCATGCAAATGATAAAAATTAAATCCAAACGGTAATCACTGAGATTAGGTGCTCACAGCTTCAGTGCAATTTTTGCATAATTGCCGACTCAAAAGAGTCACTTCACCTTCCCTTAGTCTTCTTCCTTCCTTAGACCTTATATTAAAGTGCGTAATATGCACTAATGTCTAATGAAAAAGAGAAAATAGTAAGATCAATTTTGAGTAATTCGACATACCTTTCAAAAATATGTAAATATTTCTTTTAGATTCTCCAGGTATGTACCTCTGAACTTTTCAAGATTCCTTAGTTACCGGCATATCGACTAATTCAGTTAAGGTACTATAATATTTATTAATATATAATTTTACAAACTGTCCGTATGAATCAGAAATTATAGGATCAAATTCATTAGCAATTTCTTATGCATAGTCATGTCAAGCTTTTCAAGCTCTTCAATGTTCTTGACATTGATCATGGACAAACTACCCATCATGCATCTCATGCATTGTGCGACTCTGATCATCTCATAACTATTGTAGATGAATCAACATGTCATTGGCAGTCTACGTGTCCTTATGCATATATTGGATCTCATCGACTATGGAATCCAATTTATAGTATCTAACCTAATTGTCAATGTCCACCCATTTGTCAAGGATAGCTCATTGACTATGGATTGGATAAGCTGATGATATTAGGTTAACCTGATCAAGAACATGACTTAATTTCTAAAAACTAAGAACTATTCTTAGGTTTATGAGCCAAAATATGTAATTGATTTTGGTTAAGTGGTTCATATCTAGGATTCGAGCTAGATTGTTGGAAGCTGAAAACTTAATCATAGAGAGTAAAATTTTAATTAGATGATTGTACTTGTAATAGTTTGTTCTAGAAACTTTAAAAATAAATAAAAGGCTACCACTAATTTTTTGAGTCTCTCACACTCTTCGGATGGAGAAACGAAAATTCTAACACGATAAATGATTCTAGTGGGTGCTGCGGTCCCATCGATATATGATATCTCACCTAACAGTTATTGGTGACATGTATATCAATACATGGATAACTCTTTATCCAGATATTTCTCCAAGCATATTGCAGCGACTTGATCTCTAGTCCTGTGGCTTCACCTAACAGCTATTGGCACATTCCTTAGTTAAGTCCGACCTACCATTCACTAGTGAGTGCAAAACCATCATTAGATCCCTTACCTAACAGTTATTGGGCCCAACCCTATCTTTACCTCGGGACATCTGATGTCAATAGAGTGATTGTGGCCTTTCGATGCAACCGAACCCACTGTAACCAGTCGAGAATGATCAACGTCAGAAAAGGCACCCGCATCTCTGCAATGGTGGAAGACCAGTAGACTTAATATTAGTGAGAAGATTTGGGTTCATATCTCTTCTAATTAGTCACATACATCTGATGTAATGACTAATCTGATTTAGATCAATATATTTATGTCTGACCAACCTAGTCGGTATGGATGAACTCAGGTCAACAAGTAACCTAATACAAAACATAATTTTCCAAGATGGCCAGATAAGTAAAGATGAGTGGGGGTCCCTATTGCTTTCTTTAGACACCAATGAATTGGTCAGATCAGACAAAAAATCAATAAATAACCATATCTAATACTGCTTAGACACCAAATTGGTTGATTAGAATTAATTAGGTAACCTATAGACCCGGGCTCGAACTGCTGAGCCAAATTCGATCTTGATTTAATCAATTCACATTACATGTGAATCAATTTGATCAACTATAACTAAATTCAATTTTGAGCCCCTTTGACTTAATTCCAATCAACTCTTGATTAGGTTCGATCAATGCTCAAAATCGAAAAGGTTCTAATCTGATCTAATCAATGATCCTAGTTGTAGTTTAGTCTCTAAACCTAATTTGTTCAATCCATACCCGAAGCTCATATTTTATGCATTGAAATTTAGATCTTAAATTCATAATTTAGATCTTATAATTTTAAATTTAATTCTTAATTAAGTACATTATGTACATAGATTTGGTTTAGATCTCGAAATATTTTCTAATCTAAACCATTTATATTGTATCCCATACAATATGATTGTTTGCATAATCGAATCGATTCATCCTGATACACAAATCAATTATCATAGTGAGTCGGCACACACTGAGATAAATAGAAACTTATAGACTTAGAATACACAATTGGAGTCGGTTCATCAGCAAATGAGCCGACCTATCAGGGTCTTGAGTCGACTCCAACAAAAAATGAGTCAACCCATCAAGCACTCGAATCGACCCAACTAAAAATCGAGTTGACTCCACAGGCATATCAGTCACAGTTTCATGCTCTTGTGCAAATAAAGCTTTGGGTTTTGGATCTAGAGTTTTGCAAAAATTAAGTTTTAGA